>NC_091104.1:23785616-24088873 GCF_024713975.1 Paralichthys olivaceus | reverse complement strand
GCTTAAAGAATATATGGCCTTAACCCCCATTTCTTTTTTTTCACCTTAATAGTGACAGCTTGTTCCGTTACCAGTTCAACAAGGACAAGATGGCCATCTCACTTTCTCTTCCATTTGGAGGCAAAAAGTCAGAGGAACTTAACATTCCAACCACTTTATCTATTCCCCTCATAGATTTACAAATGATAGGCCTACATATCCCCATCAAAACCTATCCATTACCATCATTTACTATACCAGCTTCTTTGGATTTCACTGTACCCCTTCTTGGTCTGGCTGAAGCATCCACCAAGATCCACAGCAATTTCTACCAATGGGAAGGCTCAATCGCTGGGGGCAACAACTCTGTTGATTTCCCCAGCTACATAGCACAGTACAAGGCCATGGCTCAATCACCTCTCAACTTATTGTCATACAAGCTTGAAGGTAAGCGCTTCCTTAATTTTTTTTGCTTTTTGCTGTATCCAAATTGAAAAATGGTTAAGACTACGCCATCTTAGAATAGTTTTCATTAAATTTAGTTTGTTCTATCTGGAAATCCATCTGACACACATTGCAGGGGTTCTTGCAAGAGGTGTTAAAAAGTGCATCAACTAATGCTTAACATAACAGAGACCATCTGTTCTTTCCCTGTGTAGTGACAGATACTGATAGTAATATAATTTATTTTTGTTTGTGTCAAGGAACTGGGATGATGTCTGGAAGGGCTGATGACTATCTCAAGTATCTTCTAAATACTTCCTTCAGCCATAGCCTCATTGACACAAGCTTCAGTGTCTTAGAAACCTTAAGGGTCACAAACAAATTGAATGCAAAAGCTAACTATAAGATGGAAGCCTCTAGTCCAGTGGGCCTGCAGGCCTCTCTCTATTATTCTGCTCAGTCAACTTCCACTCTAGATTCAGATGAAGTCTCAGGAGATGGAACCCTGGATGGATTGCTTAGAATAGGGTCATTCTATACCAACACCTCCTACACAAACAGCTACAATCTGCTTCCACTAGAAAGAGAGGGAAGAGGAGAGTCCACCCTGCACTTTGACTCGCCATTCATACAAATTCACAACAGAATCCGTGGAGTCTATGCAAACTCTGAGTTAAACATTGTGTCTAAAACCAATGCCCAGAAGGACATCCTGAAGCATGTAGCAGAGATCAAGTATAAGGATGCACAACTAACCCTAAAATGCAATGCTATTGCCACACTCATGGAAAAATCAGTCAGTAACAAAATTGAACTTGGTGTGTCTAAACATATGGCCATCCTCCGAATTGAGTCACAAGCAGATGATGAAACAAATAGGGCATACTCACTTTTAACAGGATCCCTGGATTTGAATGGTCTTGAGGTGAACTCTGAAGGTTCCCTCACATTTGCCAAAGGTCGTGGATTGCACAAAGCTTCTCTTATGGTTGGAAGAAATGGTCTGACAACAAGTGGAACTAACAGCCTTCAATGTAGCCCTGTGACTGTAGAGAATATTTTCGATGGTACCATGGACAACAATGGTGCTTCCCTGTCCTCAAGGACCAAAGCAATGACTGAGGAGTGCCGTGGAGAACTGAACATTGAGGGTAAAGTCACAGATGTGGAGGCCTCTTTGCATGGCATACTCAATGGCAATGCATATGATGCAACCACAAGAAACAACATGAATATTGTCCTCAACCATCGAGCTCTGAATTTTGAAAGCAAAACCATGGGAGCATTGAAGCAGATGAAAACAGAAAATAGCCACAGACTGACTCTCACTCTGTGGACCCTAGCTCTTACCTCAAAGACTAACAACGTCATTTGTGAAGATATTTACTACAAGCAAGATACCAATCTTGATATGAAGCCATTTGTTGCATCAGTTGATATGACAAATGACCTCAGACTTTATGATGTCAGTTTGAAAAATGAAGGCCACATGAAGCTTAAGCCAATTAATTTGGATCTGAGTGGCAGTATTATGGGAGCATATAAAGAAGAACACAACATTAACCATTCCTATGAACTGACCTATGAAGATATGGTTGGTACAATGAAATTCAGCACGTCTGGAGATATAATGGATGCCCAGCTAAGTCACAACTGTGAACTTGAATTTGCTGGACTTTCCTCAAAGTCAAAATGTGAAGCAAAAATAAACTCTAAGCAACTACGTTTGGACAGCACCATTCGCACAATGGTATTGCCTTTCAGTGTCACTATTGATGCCCTTGTCAATAGTGATGGAGAATTGAATCTATATGCAGAACACACTGGACAGCTATACAGCAAATTGTTAGTGAAAGCTGAGCCTTTGGCTCTTGCATACTCACATGACAGCCGGGTGTCAACCACACATTCCCTTCCGATTGGAGAGTCTTCCACTAATTTAGAAAGCAAATTTGATGGCCTCTTGGCACCAAATGACCAATATCTGACCTGGAAAGTAAAATCTAAACTGAACAACCATGCTTTCAACCAGGACATCATGACTTACAATAATCCTGAGAAGATTGGTTTTGAGTTTTCAGGAGCAATATTAACAGACATTTTCAGCAAACTGGGTAAAGACAAGAGATCACAAGCAGAAACACAAGAATTCAACGTGGCTGGTTTCCTCAAGTATGACAAGAACAGTGACTGTCATATTATTGATATCCCATTCATTGAGAGCGTTCCTGCTGCTTTTGAGAGAGTCAAGAACACACTTGTACAAGTGTTAGAATCCCTTCAACAATTCATCAACAATTTAAATATTAATCAGCTAGTCACTGATTTTAGAGCCAAGTTAGATTTACTACCAATGCAAGTAAGTGACTTCATGCAAAATATTGAATTGGAGAACAAAGTGAATCAAGTAAAAGCACAACTTGATTTCTTGATCAGTGAATTTGCAATAACAATTGATGACTTAGAGCTTGTGATGAACAATTTGAAGATGAACTTGGAAAACACAGTGATGGACAGTGCCACTAAAATTAGAGACCTCATCCTTACAGTAAAAAACTATCTCAAGGAAGGACATCTTTCTGCCAAGATAACCAATGTTCTTTCAAAGATTGGAAATCAGCTTCAAGCCTTTGATGAGAAGTATGAAATCAAGCCATCATTTATCAAAGCACTTTATGCCATTGAGGACATTATCAAACAGATTAATTTACAGAAGCTCACAGAAACCAGTGCTGCATGGCTGCAGAAGCTTGATTCAAAATATAGAATAATAGAAATATTAAAAGATAAACTGTCTGAACTAAAACAGGCAATTGAGAAGTTTGACATCAATATGTTTTTCCAAGATGTAAATGATTACCTTCTCTCAATTGATTTGGCCATTTATTTTGAGCAGCTGTCATATAAAATCCCCTCTTCCGAAATAGCAAAAGTGATTGAATCTATGAATGATGTTATCGTAAACTGGATTGATGAATATGAAATCCCCAACAAACTCAATGCTGTGTATGCATACATTAGGGATCTTCTTTTAAAATACAATCTCGACGATAAACTTAAAGCATTAATGGATCAGATGGTGATTCTTGTCAAGGAATTGAAAATTGAACAGACTGTTCAGTCTGTAGCAGATGCTTTGAAATCTATCAACTTTGAATTTGTTTATGATAAAACTATGCAATTTCTTCACAGTTTGACAAGCCAGCTTAGAGCAACTGACTTTAAGAAAAACATAGATGCCCTTAATGAACGAATATCATCAACGCTAAAGTCAATGAAGGAATTTGATTACAGTGCATTTGTTGATGACATGAACAAGAAAATTGCTGAACTAACACACTATATCAATGAGCAACTAAAAACATATGAGATAGTTCAAAAAATTGAAGCTATTAGGGATTTTTTTAGAGAGATACAAAGCTCCATCTTCACATATTTGGAAAAACTCAAAAACACAAAGATTGCAGAAGCTGTAAAGAAACTTATACATGTAATCAACTCTACATTTTACAATGACATTAAGATGAAAATGCAGGATATCCTTGAGGACATGAGACAAAGAATACTTGATATGGATATCAGAGATGAAATGTACATTTACCTCCAAAGAGCCAGTGACTCCTACAGCAATATGGTTGCCTTCATTACTGTGCATTTTAACCAGTTGATAGAGAAGATTAGACAAGTCTTAAATGACAATAAGATCATTTCCCAGATAAAGCAAACAGTAGATAGAGTTTTGGATGCACTGAAAAGAGCAGAAATTGAAATTGGCACTTTTACTATACCTCTCACTGACCTTGTCGTTCCGTCATTTATCATCAATCTGAACAAACTGCAGGAGATTAACATCCCGGCTCAAATATCAGTCCCTGAGTTCACTATTCTGAACTCCTACATAATCCCTGCCTTTACCATAGACTTCATTGAAATCAAATCAAAGATTGTTGCAATCATAGATGACATCAGAGAATTTGAAATCAAAATGCCTGACCCTGAGGAAATATTTGGTGACCTCAAAGTTCTCTACCTATCTGATCTACCAGATCTCTCATTCTCAGAAATAACTCTTTCTGAAATAAAATTTCCAGCCATCGTCATCCCCAAATTAAATGTAAAGGATTTTGAAATCACAATGCTGCCAATTCCAGAGATCAAATTGCCTGATATTCCCAGTGACATATGTATCCCAATTTTCGGTAAACTCCATGGAGAATTTAGAGTGAATTCCCCACAGTATACTCTTGTAACCACAGGAAAGATTGAAAACTCAACATCCACACCAAAAAGCCCACAGTTTACAGCCACAATTATTTCTCATGTTAAATCATCAATTGATCCCCTTGAATATAACTTTGAAGCCACTGCTAAGTTGGCTGCTCCCCGAATGAAGAAGCTTCTATTCATAGAAACAGTTAAAGCTACACACATGGGCTTCTCCATTGATCATGGGGGATCCTTAACACTTACAGGCACTTCTGCAGAGGCTTTTGCCAAGACTACTACCAAGGTCACAACCCTAATGTACACAGCAGACTTGGTCAACACTATGTCACTTACATTGAAGAGTGGAATCTCTGCAGCCATAGACACAACGTACAACCACAATTTGGACATCCCATTAGTTGAAACTTCAAGTCAGTTATCAATGAAACAGAATATTTCAGCCACAATGGAATCGGGTAAAATTTCTGTGACTGGAGAATCTTCTGGTAATGGCAGGTGGTCCATTAAAGACTACTCAGATGAAGGCACACACAGAAGCAATATAGATTTAAACATAAATTTCAGCACTGTCAAGTTAATGTTTACTGGAGAAACAGACTGTAAGGCTTTGCAATCAAGACAATCACTGACTGCTGAATCAGTAATCTTAAGCCATATCACTGTTGAAGCACGATGTGAAACTGAAGGTCCATCTGTCAAGAAGAGTGTTATGGTTTTAAATGGACAGACACATATTGGGGACTTGAAAGTTGCACTGACGGCCTCTCATGATGCAGAAATCACTGGGGATTTGACTGGAGTCATGTCCAACTCATTGGACTTTTTGGCACATCCATTTGAGATTGTGCTTGATATTAAGAATAAAGTAAACTCAAGACTATTCCTCCCCTTAAAACTCACTGGTAAAGTAGATCTTCAGCATGATTATGGAGTAATTCTAAACTCTGACAAGCAGCGTGCTTGTTGGTTTGCCCTGGCAAGATTCAACCAGTACAAGTACAATCACAACTTCACAGCAGAAAACAATGATGTAGAGATCTTCTTTTACTCATCGGCTACTGCAGAAGCTAATCTGGACTTTCTGACTGTTCCTCTCTCGATCCCACAAATAGTGGTCCCTTATCTTGAAATTAAAACCCCTGAGGTCAGACATCTATCTCTATGGGAACAGGCTGGATTCAAATCCTTGCTTACCACTCCTCAACAATCATTCGACATGAGCCTGAGGCTTCATTACCACAAGAATCCTGATTTGCACAGCATTGAATTCCACCTTGAACCAATCTACAATGCCATCATTGATAATGCCAACATCATTCAGGCTCAATTCGAACAATCAAGAGATAAAGTAGTTGTGCTTCTAAAAGATTCATACAATCGGGCAAAGTCACAGTATATCAAACACAAAATTGACACTTCTAGCCTGCCTCCAAGAATCTTCACTTTCCCTGGATACAAAATACCGATACTAAATATTGACGTTTCTGCATTTAGTGCTGAGATGCCGGCTTTTAGCTACTTTGTTCCTAAAGAGGTCAGTACACCAAGCTTCAAACTTCCAGCGCTGGGTTTCTCTGTACCATCTTATTACCTTGTGCTACCATCTTTGGAGATACCTGTCATCCATGTTCCAGAAACTCTTAGTGAAATAAAGCTGCCCACATTGACACTCCCAGCCATTCAGAACAACATTGTGATTCCAGCCATGGGTAACATAACTTGTGATTTCTCCTTCAAATCCACTGTGATTACCTTGAGTGCTAATGCTGGCCTTTACAACCAGGCAGACGTTGTTGCTCGATTTGGTGCTTCCTCCACATCTGTGTTTGATGTTTTAAATGGAAAAATTGATGGCACAACCAGTATGACAAGGAAGAGAGGAATAAAACTTGCCAGCACTATATCAATTGACCACAACAATGTGGAAGCAAACCATGAGTGTGCTCTTAGTTTTACAAAAAGGAGCATGGAAGCTTCTGTAACTAACAATGCAAAAATCAATCTACCCTTCCTCAATTTGGAGGTCAGCCAAGAACTCATCGGAAATACCAATATCAAGCCAACTGTTGCCTCCAAGAAAAAAATCAAATACATGTTCAACATTCCACTGCTTGAATCCGTAGGCAAAGGAAACCTTGATTCGAACTGGACACTGGAGGCACTTTCTTCCTATGTGTCACTGGAGATGTCTACCCAGGGGAAGTCAGACATATCAATAATGGGAAGTTGTAATTTTGTTGGAGACCTAGAGAATGAGGCCAGTTTCTACCTTAATGCAAACCGCCTGCGTTCAACTGTCTGGACAACCTTAAACTCAAACATTAAAAAACAAGAGAAGCAAAAAGAAAGCGCAAACAGTAACATCTTCCAGTTCTACTTGAATAAGAACTTGGCTCTTGAGGTTTCCTTGCAGCGAATGTTTGCAACAATGGATTACATGTGCAATAATAATGTTAAATCAGCATCTTTCAACACAAATGGACGGCACTTTGTCAAAGGAGAATTAGAATTTGTTCCTTTAACAACCCTCAAGGCTATGTTGGACATTGATTCAAGTCAGCCAAGTAGTTTGGGTGATGTTGGACTGATTCAGAGCATCATCCTTGCCATCAGCTCAGAGAAGCAGTCACTCGCCTGGAGTGGTAAGGAACAACTGAAATCTCTTACCCATGCTTGTGATATATTCATGTCGAATGATGAATCTCAGGTACGCATGGATTTGACTGAATCAGTGGAAGGCCACCTAGCTTTCTTGAAGGCAGTTAAGCTACCTGTTTATCAGAGGACCCTCTGGGATGTATTAAAACTTGACCAGGTCACAACTATGGACAACTTACAATTCCTAAACATATCTTACAGCTTTGTGTATACAAAGACCTTGGAAGGCCAGGAGTATGCAATACCATCTAAACTATTCGAAAATGGAATCACTTTTAGCATTCCTGAAATTAGCATTCCTTTACCAGCTTGGGGAGAACAAATTTCACACTCCATAAAGAACATAGATATGCGATTTGAAACTTCTGATCATGCTGATCATCTAAGTCTTCCACCTGTAATCTCAATTCCAGCCTTTGATTTGCCATTCACCAATTTACACATGGAACCATTAACAATTGATCCAAAGAACCTGAACATTCCAAAGGAAATTACCACCACAGCCTTTGAAATCCTGCTTCCTGGTTTGCCAATAATGTCAGTGCCCAGTTACAATATTAATATTGAGTATCTACAAGGGAAAATGTCATTCCTCTCATTCAAGATGCCAACATATGAAATCACAGTCTCATCTTTCACACTGCCAAAATCGTTTACCTTTGGAGAGCATACCATCAGTCTTGATGATTTTACACGCCAGATTTCAAACTTTGAACTTCCAACAATTACAATTCCAGAGCAAAGAATTGAAATTCCTGAAATGTCCCTACATTTGCCAGCAAGTGTGTTTATCCCAGCTTTTGGTGCTCTTAGTGCCACTCTTAAGATTTCCTCCCCTGTCTATACTGTATCAACAACTGCCAATCTGGAGAAAAAGGACTCTAGCCTTGCAACTTCACTGAATTCAATCTGCACTTCTACTATGATCTTCTTGGAATATGACTTATCTGGTAAGACTATATCACACTCTATTTGAACATATTGTCTGAATTACAACATAATATATATATAATATTGTATTTTCTGGGTGTCTCCTTAGCCACTGCAAACCTTGGATTTGATAATGGAGGAATCAATGCAAATGGGAAAGGGAACTTGATCCACAATGATGTAAATGTTAACTGGCAACATGTTTTGGCACACAACCTGAGGTAAGTGTATACAGTATATTTTCTGCTTCTTGGGTGTTGAATTGATTTGGATTTATTTTCACTGCTAAATCTCTGTAGCAGTAAAAAAAAGCTGGATCTTGGCTTTCATACACCTCAAATTATAAAGAGACATAGTGTTAGACAGTATTCTAAGACTATATTTCCAATGAGTTACTTGTGTCTTCAACAAAACCTTTAGATATCAAATCTCAAGAAAGCTACCATGACATACTGTAGGCAGTCTGGTTGGTGTTATGAACATATATGTAATGCTGCTGCCCTTGATTGAACAAGATAAATATGGATTTATTGTATTATAAGTAAAACTGTTCTGTGTTTCAGGATGAAACGCCAAACCCCTCTGCCTGATTCAATGTAAGTCTTAGTCAACAATTTTCTGCATATTTCAGCACTCATAAGTGTTTGCACCAAACAAATGCAACATAGGAGATACTTCCTTAACCGTTTTTCTGTTTTAAAGGGAGTCTCGTCATACTCTCAATGTGGACATCAACAGCCGAACATTTACTGATGTGAGCTTCCGGTATGCTTCCCGCAAAGATGGCATCACTGCATCCATGTCTTCACCATCAACTGGCTTCCTTGGATTGCATTTTCAGCGAAAGTCTCCATCACAACTGTATGGAAAACTGTTCAGTCGCTACCTGGTAAATCTTTCATTTGCATATTGTTGTCAAAATCCCAAATTGTTTTAAATCTACAGATGGATTGATTGTATATGCTGTGCAAGCTTTAATTGTGAATCTTCTCATTTTTTCCTCCAACTTCAGTCTACTCCTGAAAAGGATACTGATGTTTTCACAGCCAAAGCCACATTGAGAAACTCTCAGAAGTTAATCTTACAGATGTCATGGAATCTGGACTTCCTCCACAATGCTATTGAGGGGACCAAGGACAGGATTCCTGCTATGAACAATGCTGTACTCAACATCATTAACAAGTATCACACTGCCCACTTTGGCTTTGACCTCAACCGAGGCAGCATGAAGCTGAAAAACTCAGTTTCCAACACCATTGAGAGAGCCTACAATGAGGTCCCTATGTCTCTTAACTCACTGCAGCGTTCAGTCAAACAGCTTGGGGAATCAATAAATGTGCAGGATGTTGTAGACAAACTAGCTCATGAGACTAAAGAAGTTTTGAAACATGTCGATAGACAGATAATTGCCTTGCAAATTGAAGTCAAAGAGTTGATGAATGCCACAAAGTTTACAATGCCTGGATCTGAAGAGAAGCTCTCAACATTAGATATGTTTGATCATGCTCATCGGTCTGTATCAAGAGCCACTGACAGGGCAATGCAAAGATTTGCCAGCCTCATGGAGAAGGTTTCTAGATTAATCAAGGGGATTGAGTTCACCATACCTGGAACCAAGTTTATTGTCAATGGAAATGAGATCATGGAGAAATTGGAGTTTACTACAAGATCTGCATATGATCAGCTAAGAGAGTCACTGCACAGGGCGTTCAGTTTGCTTCACGAAACTGTTAATAGCCTCTTTCAAGTAATTGCTGAAAAAACAGAGAATTTCCGTACCTACCTGAAAGAGGAAAATGTTGAAATTGCTTCTCAAGTTGATGCTGTCTATGGAGAGGTTCTGAAATCTTCGAAACACCACATTGAGAAGGCAAGGAGAAAGATGGCTAACTACAAAGACCTTACCAAACTAAAGATTCAAGAGGCTTATGATGCTTTAAATATGGAAAGTGCAAATAACAATACCGTGGAGTTTATCTCTATTTTGCAGTCACATTTCTATGGAGGACTTAATGAGGGTTTAGACTTAATGAGAAGGGCATCACAGAGCACAGCACCCTACATTAGAGTGACCAACAAAAAGACTGACATTGAAATTCCCTTACCCTTCCGTTGGAAGTCTTTCAGCAGCTGGCCAACGCAATCCAGTCCGTGGATTTCTTCATAAAGGCTAACCACATTTATGTCCTTGTAAAAAAAATATTTTTTGTACATCGCCAATAAATATTAACTTGAAGGTCCAGTGTGTAAGATTTAGGTGAAAGGGATCTATTGGCAGAAATTTAACGTAGAATAATCATCATGATATTTTCACTCATACTCATCTAAAGTGTATGAATTGTAGTTTTCTGTAGCCCAGAAAAGGTCCTTTATATTTAAATATTTTATATTTACATCGAGGGGACGCTCTCTACGGAGACCGCCATGTTTTTACAGTATTCCAGACTGGACAAACTAAACACCTTTTGAGTTTTTATGACAACTGAAGCTACCACAGGTTCTTTTTCATGTTTGGAAGGAGAAGGTGAGGTCAGGGGCGTTCAGCTGCAACATGCAATTTCAACACTAGATATCACAAAATTCTACACTGTACCTCTAAAGGAATTTTAGTTCAGTGAAATAGTTTAGTGAAATATACGCAAATTATTCGTAAGTGATATTGCTTTCAACTTGACAATTTCTACAGTTATGCCCAATTAATGTTTAGCATGGATTGAAAGATAATGTTTGATGATGGTGGTCAGTTGAACACTAATAAAAACAAATGTTTGCATTTCTCACTGTGGCTTAATATTTATGTAAGTAGCAAATGCATTTGTCTTGAAGACAGTAGTAAAACATTTAACCAACTGTACAACATTTCCACATCACTCATTCAAAGTAAATGTTCAAGTTCAAGTCAATCAATCAATCACACTTTATTTATATAGCACTTTTCATAAAACAAACTGGAACACAAAATGCTTCACATAAAAAACGACCACACCAGTACACACACACACACAAAACAGGGGCTCAATCGATCACTAAGAGAGTAAAACACGAACTGAGGAAAGCTGTACCACTTCCCATTCAAGAGGTCCCCCCGTGCCCCAATGGACCATATAACCTCTGTGGGTCTTTATATGTATAATACCCACCAGTCAGCTGGAACTAAAGAACAATACACAGAACAGTATAGATTTTTTTTTTTACTTCAATAGCCATGACACACAAGGTTGGATTACATACTCAGCAAAGGGCAATGGTTAATTGTCCCAGTCCTACGATTGACCCCAACAGCTCCACGTCCACTGTATGTATATGAGAGCTACAGTTACTGGAGACTATTAAGATTAAGATTTATTTGCTAATAGTAAAAATTATTTTAAAAAATGTGATTTGTAAACCTTTACATAAGGGTTAGTTAGTTGAACAATATTTCGTTTTTTAAAAGAACAACATGATTGGGGAAAGCATTTGATAAACTTGACCTCTTTCTGAACTCCTATGAATATATTGTGATATTGCACACAGTTGAGTATTATGAACAAAAGAAAGACAAGTCTCTAGGGTTATGTATGTTCCTCCCAGGACATGAAGGAAGTCATCCATTCCATCTGTTTTTAACTAAAGAAGATCATATTGCAGCTCAACAATGTTGTTTGCAAGAATTTATGCTTGTTTTATGAGTGAAAGGGACCATAACAGTTAGTTTGCAAAAGGTATTATAACACAATCTGTATTCTGCTTGTTTTACCAGCTAACGTCATTATGAGCCACTGTGAATTTAAACCATGCATTTTAATGAACTGAAGTATAGACCTCTTTACAGTACAGAGTTCTTTGTCATGTTAGGTGCAGACAGTCATCACTGGGATGGGACCATGACGAAGCCCAGATGAAACAATAGACTTACTGTACACTATCACTACATGTCACATAAATGGGCCTTGTCCCACAACCACTCATAAAAAAAACAAATCAGTCAAGATTCAAAACCTTTACCCTCCTAGACTCAATACTTAGCACACCCAGATTGCTTAGTCTCTCATCAGTTATAGTGGACCTGAGGTAAGTTTTCACCAGCTTCAGTGTAGAAAAACTCAGCTCACAAGAAGCAGTCCTCACTGGGATCGCGACTACTATTTTGCAGAGTCTGAAGAGCTCACAAACCACTTCTTTGTATGGCTCAATGAACAGTACCAGCTGTACTGTACTAGAGGGTCTCTGCATCCCAGTCTGTATTTCCCTTTCCAAGATCCTTGCTTTTAGTCAGCCGGATCAGCAGCGAGTCACGGTGCACTGCTCTAAGAGATCCGACTAAAACAGTGGTGTCAAACTCAATCACAGAGAAAATTAAAAACTGTTTATTTATTAAACAGGATAAACAGGATATTGGATAATGTGCAAAATGAAAACATATTTAGGTCGGCTACATTCTTCTTTTGTTCTTCATTTCTTTTCTTTTCTTTATTTATTTTAGCCAGTTCATTAATGTTTGGGGTTAGGTTCTTTGCTGTGGAAACCCTCAAGATGCAGTGAAGGTGTGCATCACTGAGACGACTCCTGCCTGGGTTTTTGTTCATCTTCATCACAGAGAAAAGCGTGTGGGTGAACAGACAGCAGCACACAGGCACTGGGATCTCTTGAAGACTACACATTACAACCCTTGTCTCCAGTTGGATATGGAAAAATTTGATGAAATAATGGATTAAGTGTGGTTACCAGTGGTGTGGAGATTTTAATGCTCATAATCCTTTATGGGGCAGCAAATGTAAAGACACAAATGGCTCACTTCTAGGAGATGTTTTAGATAAGCATTTACCGTCCATGAAACCTGTCGATAAAATAACCATGCCTCGAACTGATGAAATCAAATTGACAAGATTAAGGCTTGGTCATTGCGGACTAGCAAGTGGGATGGTGCTTGTGAGAAAACACAGAGATGGTAACTGTGACAACTGTGGAGTCCTGGAGTCTGTCCAACATATTTTGATGTATTGTTCACTCTATGTCAAAGAAAGGAGAAAGCTATTGATAGAAATAGGCAAATTGGGTATTGCAACCTTTTCTATAAAAACACTGCTTGGAGATTGGATGTACAAGAAGGAGAGAGAAGTCTTGCATTTCCTTAACACTACAAACTTATATCGCAAGATATAAACTGAGGACATAAACTGCAGTGATGGTTCTGTACCTGTGGGAGGCAGCAATGCACTAAATGGTGCCTAGTCTGCCGGAGAGAGAACAGAAGAAGACGACCACTATCTGACCAATCAAAATCCAGCAAGTCAGAAATCAGGAAGTCCTCGCACACGGATCAGACCGGAGACACCAGTCATTGAGGATTTTCACCAATATTTACAGGTAAAACATTTGTTATCGAACATTACACATGTCAGACAGTGACAGAGAAACAGCTACTGGGATTCGACCTAACGTCGTTCAGTATATTGTCATTAACTCATTTAATATACTGTCAGTGTTACTCTCAGACCAAACTGTATTTAAAATATCATCAGTTTAACACAGTAGCAAACTAGACCTCAGTATATTTTACTGAACAACTGTTGTTTAATTCGGCGTAAATGATCCAGCAGTAATGATATCCGTTATCTTGAAATGCCAACTTGTCATTTGCTAGCCTTCTGGTGTGTTTCTAGAATTACTGGAATGCATTGCCGAGAGGAGCCCGTAAACGCACCAATCCCTTTTTCTGTTGTTTATTATCAAATGAGCTTTTATACACACACACACACACACACACCAAAAACCATTACAATGACACATTCATACATGAAAAAGAAAAAAATCTAACAAACCAGGCACCATCAGTTCAATTAATTTGTGTGTGTATTTAAATATTTAAATGGAAAAGATGTAGCTACAGCAAGCAATAATTATATTGCTTGCTTTAGCTATATCTGAAAATAAGTTTTGTTTGGGATGTCCAGGTTGAGAGGATATATATTTTGCAAAGTGAGTGAGTACTGTTTAAATACCATTTCCTTTCCTGAGATAAAATATTATTTGAATATCAAAGTGTTTTTGGTAAAAAGGAGTGTTCCACTGAAAGTCAAAGCAAAAAATCTGTTAAATTGTCCTATGAATTTTCCCAGGAAGAGTTCATAGCTGTACAATTCTAAAACATATGGAGAAATATTGCTTTTCTCTCTGAGAGGAGGAACTATTTAACCAATAAAGGAGGGCAAATACAATGTCTAATCATTGTCTTTGAAAGTAATATTAGCTGCAGTAGGGGAGTTCACTTTGTTGTACAGGTGTACCCACACTTTATCACTAAAAACACTATTGGTTGGTTTATTTTCAAGGGGAACAAGCATAACAGACAGTCAGTTATCAACATAAAGTCCACAGAGGGCAAGCCTTGTCAGTCGCACCTCAGTTCAAAAGTCAGTTTCACACATTAGTGTAACTTGGTCTCACTTTGTAACCCTGACAAACGCATCACCTGTGGACACTGCTGACAAACTGCAGTTGTTACTAAAGGCTGCTGTATAAGAATGTGTTCATACATAATTACAACAGCACCTCTTTATTAGATCTGATAAAATGTATTCACCATGTAGGTGATGATTGAAGCTCCTTAACAGTGCATTAACATGTGACTTTTAAAGTTAACTGATCAGATGTCCATTGGCTTTCAGATTTTTCCCTTCTTTGTATTCAAGCTGATGAGATGGAAAACATGGTGACAGACAGCAGGGATCAACCACAGACCGACTTCCTCTACTGCTGTGGAGCTAACACGGAGGTCCTTAAATTTGGCTCCCGTCAGTTACATTCTGGACACAAACTCCTATTTCTTGTTATTCCAGGTGAGTCAGACTAATATTTAGTGATAATGATCATATAATTAGCCTCATTGTGACCAGTTGTGTTATGCTTCGTTTTGGAACTGGACCTGAAAGCAGACACAGAAAGGGATTGGTTTGTGAGTGAAACAAGAGTCTCCTTTATAAAGCGCTGATGCAGGCAGTTAGCAAGCTGGTGGCGGGTTGAGACAGAGCAGGTTATCCTGTGAGCTGAGATAGGCAGGCAGGTTGGCTTTGGCGATCCTGGGGCGTAGAAGGAAAAAGGGAGCAATAGAAGATGGTACTGGGAACATACATACATACATACAACATAATAGCTTTCTCTAGAAAAAGTTTAAATCGGCCGATTGACACGATTTTTGTGTAAGGCTTCGCATGAGGTGATTGAGACCAGGTGTGGAACTCATGCCAGGGCTGCCACGGTCACACTCACACATGCACACACAGGGGAGGAGGAGAATAGGAGGGGAGCAGAGAGAAAAAGGGAAAACAGGAGAGGAGCGGCCTGAGCTGTGACAAGTTGTTTGCTAACTCTTTAAGCAACCTGTCATTCATCCATTATGCCATAACACTACTTGTAAAAGTGCCTTGCAGTTGAGTGATGTACATATAATAGGTAAACAAAAAAAATACTGACAAGGAAATACCATAAATAATTATAGAGATAAGAGTAGATATAGAGTATGATTTGATTAGCTTTGAAAATGTGTCTGACAGAGTTACTGTCATTGATAAATTTGAACTATTGGTCTTGAAGGTGCACTTTTCTATTTTCATTTTTAAAACCAGATTATCATATATCTAAGAATGAAAATGTTAGAATTACATGAATGTGTCCGCTCTGTCATATTTTTGTGTAATGCTGCATCACTGAGCACCTGCAGCTTCATAAGAGAGATCCAGAGGCGTGTGTTAGTAACAACATGTAGCTGTTACCAGTTCCCATTGAGAATGAAGTTGAAAAAAGGTTTAAATAAGCCACATGTTTTTGCTGTCCTTTGTTAAAAGAGCAGCTCCTCTTAAATTGATTATTGCTTAAGAATCTTATTTGTAATGGATTTTGGAGGTTTTTGAAAATAAAGGTGAGAGTGACAGTTTGAACGAAATGTAACAACATGACGCTGACGACCAGTAACATTTATACTTGAAAACCTTGCCAGCAGCAAGGTCTTGTCTTAAAGGTACAGTTTGTGATATCTAGTGTTGAAACTGCATGTTGCTGAACACCCCTCACCTCACCTTCCCCTTCCAAACATGAAAAATAACTTATAGAAGCCTTCAGTTGTCATAAAAACTCAAAAGGTGTTTAGTTTGTCCAGTCTGGACTAATGTAAAAAACATGGCGGCCTCCGTAGAGAGGGTCCCCTCGACGTAAATATAAAGTATTTAAATGAAATTCATACAATTTAGATGAAACAAACTAATGAAAACATCATGAGGACTATTCTACATTAAATCTTTGACAATAGTTCCCTTTGACCTAAATCTTACACACTGGACCTTTAAGGTCTTGACCTTCTATGTAAACTGCCTTGACATAATGTATATTATGATTTGGCGCTATACAAATAAAATAGAATTGAACACTTTTTGTAGATGTTTCCCACTGCCTTAACTAAACATTTCTTGTGCATTGTAAGAGTATCTTGAGGAATTAATCACATCTTTCACAGTGTAACACCATTTACTCACAATGACTCTTTATATTGCAACAAATCAAGTGTAAAATATACAGTTATGTTTTCCTCTTCCATACAGGAAATCCTGGCATCGTGGGCTACTACAGAACCTTCATGCTAACACTTCATAGCATGTTTGGGTACCACCACCCAGTGTGGGCTGTAAGTCATGCAGGTCACTGTGTACCTCCAGACTCCATGGACATGGTAGAAGGTATTGATTCCTTTCAAGTTTGCGCACTGATCTAAACAATTATATTTGATGAAAAGAGGGAGAGAGAGGAAGAGAGAGGGTGGGAGAGGTATTAAGGAGTCATTTGTTGGAGTTGTATCTGATGTAATGGCTGAGCAGCTGAGGCAGGGTATACAGGTCCTGTTTATTTCCTGTATTTAATATGCCACCCAGACTCCAAACATGATATATAAGCTGCTTTCAGACATGCACCGGACACCGGATAATCTATTTACATTTCCAGCTGAGCTGTATGTGAGAGCGCAAATGTTCAGGTGAGAGACCCCAGACTTTCTTTGAAGTTTCTCCTGCCAGTCCCCTAGTGAACACGTTGATAATGTTGGAATGAGCCCATGTGAGAAAACAGCAGGAGATTATCCAGAGGATTGACCACAAGAGAGGGAGCACATTGATGACGTTTCTAACACTAGGCAGATGCAATACTGAAAAACACAAAAATAATCTCAGGTTGAAAAGAGGAGCCATACGTGTAGCAGACACAGACAAAGATATGAACTTGAAAAAAAAAAAGAGATTCCAGAGCTTTTGGTGATAAGGGTTGACACTGGTGAGCAAAAAACACGCGATCTGTACAGCAGAATTAATATGTAAAGTCCTGTCTACTGCATGCTGGGCCACCCCTCGCCTGAATGCTCCAGAGACTTTTGAGTTGTAGTAAAAACATCTGAGCAGAGAATCTCCTGCTGCGTTTGTCATGTGTGAAAGACAAACTCCGGGCCCCATTGAGCAGAAATTCTCCAGAGTTCATGTCTGAAAACAGCTGTCGAGAGAAATGTATCACTCTGAATTCCTCTTTTACAGGTGAATCTCTGGACTCTTAACAAATAACTTATGATTCTTTGAAAGTATATGTACTTCAACACTGATATGCACTAATTGTACGAGAAGTGGGTGGTGGGTTGAGGGATATATACAACACATGCTTATACCTTGTCTTTGTTTTGAACAGATGCCTCCTTGGCAGCAGAGCGGGATGTGTTTGGTCTGAATGGACAAATTGAACACAAGCTGGACTTCCTCAGGAAACATGTTCCTAGAGAGACCAGCTTGGTCCTAGTTGGGCACTCCATCGGCTGCTACATTATTCTAGAAATGATGAAGAGAGACCCTGAACTCAAGGTTAATCACTGTTCATCACCAAGTCCGTCTAATGATGCTTCTGAAACATCCATCTGTCTTAAAAGGAAGAAAATTAAATTACATCAAAACTCCCTTTTTCTATTCAGGGAGTTTCCATTATTTACAAGTTCTGGTCTCAAAGTGACTCTTTCACCACCAACAATTGTCCCTCTTTTATTTGATACAGGTTCTGAAGGCTGTCATGCTGTTTCCAACCATTGAGCGCATGGTTCAGACCCCTCAGGGGAAGGTCATGACCCCTGTACTGTGTCACATGCGCTATGTGGCCTACCTGCCTCTCTTCCTGCTCTCTCTGCTGCCTGACAGTGTGAAAGGCAGCCTGATCAAACTGGTGTTTGGTGGCATTTGCTCTCTGGACCTCAGTGTAGTCGACCCGACTATAGGTCTTCTCAGTGGTGACTGTGCAGGTTGGTTAAGCTTTGATGTTCCCCTTTTATTTGTTCTATCTTAATGTTTTTGTCAAAGTGTGTGTGTGCATTAATAAGTCAAAAGTCAAGGTAAAGAAAAAAATAAGGTTGGAAAGACCCATTTTGCAGGATACCTATGCAAATAATTGAAAAACAATCTGAAGCTTATATTGATCAGAAAAATATTCCCCATCATATTATGTCACGTGATTAGTGACATCATGAAGAGGTCAGACGTTTGCGTAATGCCTTGTTTAAAATAATGCATTTTATTAGGTATCTTTGCATCTTATAGTACGATAGACAATTTTATAGATCAAAAAATCATTCATGGTCATATGGTAGGAATGATGTCATCGTCACATCACTTCTGCAACCATTTTATCATCCCTGCAGGAGTAAAACACTACAGACTAACAATGCTGTGGTTCTGCAGTGGCAGTTCTGGTTTTGACTTCATGTCATTCTTTTAGGTTTAACATTATTGTCGATTATGTAATGATGAAAATAACACATGGATAAAAACAATGACACAAAAACATATACATACATACCCTTTTCGAGGCAAACCATTTTTGTTGCTCTTAACGGGACTTCAATTTATTCTGTCCAAAGGACATACTTGCTGAAGAACAGTGGCTTGACAACAGCGGACGTGGCCACAGGAACATGCTTTCAACTGCCAATTGACAGCTAACAAACCTCTAAAATTCCATATTCTGAATTTCAGGCCTTAAGTATGTGATAATATTATCTGCAGGTCTTTAAGGGATAGTTCACCAAAAAATAAACCTTCACTCATAATCAAATATCTACTATGCTGATGGAGGGGTGGGCGAAGTGTTTGAGTCCACAATACACTTTGGGAGTTTCAGGGGTAAACAGTGTTTCAGCCAAAGTTATATATATATATATATATATTATATGAATATCTGGGCTTGTGGAAAGTTGGATGACACCACTCAAGCAGCACTGTTTACCCCTGAGCCTCCCAAAGTGTTTTGTGGACTCAAACACTTCACCCACCCCTCCATCAGCATGTGTTTCAGGGCTTTTTCGGAAACTTGGATGACACCACATGAGCAGTATGGAGGCATGTTATATTGTTTCTGTTTTTTACCCCCTCCATCAGCATGGTGGAGACTAGATAATAAGTGAATACAATTGTTTTGGGTGAACTATCCCTTTAATTATGGTAATATTCACTGCTTTTGTTAAATTATGTAATATCTAATGCCTCTGTGTGTTCTTTTCTCAATGATACAGATATTAGCACACTGTATTAAAACTTTGAACAAGACCAACATGGAACTCACAGTCTACAAACACCCAGTTATATTGATCTTGGTACACTTGGCTTGGAGAAAAGACAATGGATACATGCTGTGTCTGTCAGTAGTTTGTGAAAAATGTGGAGTCTCAAGGGTTATTCTATTGTAGGCTACTTCACCTTATCTTCAATTATAGGAAAGTCTATATAAATCTGGGACTCATATTGCTTCATACTTGATTTAAGTCTTAAATTTCATACATTTTGCCTCTGGAGCTCCCTGAGCACACTGACAGTGAGGACTCCTCATCATTTAACTGAATTTGTATACAGTATCTTACAGCTTGCTTGCAAAGACAGTTGTATAATGTTGTAAATTTTAAGTTATTTTATCATAACATGCAATAACACATTTCTGTTTAGTTTTCCTTGTTTCACATCATACCCCCAGGTCTCTTGTTGAAACTGTTGAACATCTTTGAATATGTCTGTTAATCATGACATTAATAACCTGAATCAAAGCAACAACTAAACTAACTTAATTATCTTTCTTTTGCAGCCAATGCTATGTACATGGGTGGTCAGGAAATGAAGAAAGTTCTGGAAAGAGACAACATAACCATCAAGAAAAATCTTGAAAAGGTAAGAAAAGAAACATGATTAACATCAGTTAATGGTTCAGTGTTGCATAGTAAACAACATATCTGTTGTATTTTCAGCTTATATTTTACTATGGAACCACAGACCACTGGTGCCCTGTGCAGTATTATCTCGACATCAAGCAGGACTTCCCACATGGAGATATCAGACTGTGTGAAAAAGGGTTCCGCCATGCCTTCGTCCTGGATGCAGGAAGAGAAGTCGCCAAAATGGTGGCAGAATGGATCCGTGGAGATTTAAGGACTTGAGTGCTTTACTTTTTTCACATGCTCATGGAGATTAAGATACTTAATTCAGTGGCAAGGATGGGTTTTTTTAAATAATAGAGATGATTTAATGACTGAATATACATAGATATTTCATTCTGGGAAGATATCAAATATTCACTTTAATATATATTATATTTGTATAGGCCTAATAATGTAATTTGATTTGGAATTGGATGGAAAAAATAAACTCAAATCTGACAGCTGATTTAAAGTGGTGGCTTTGTGTAGAACTCTTTATGACAGAAACCATACAAAAATGTATTGTACTAACACATTTATTAAGAACAGTATTGTGTTGTATTGATATCAGCCTCCAAAGATAAAATAAGAAACCACCAAAGACAAAACTGTAGAATTTCTCATGTTGCTACAAGGTTAGTATGAATAGATGTTTGCATATGTTGCCATTTTGCACTTGTTTTAATTGTAAGGTGCTTTTGTTTTATTGTTACATATACAATATTATATACAATTGAAAGCATGCATTCCAATGCATGGTAACTGGAAACACATAAAATGATGAAGTTCATCATACATGCCTTTTATTTTTCACCTGTTGTATTGTCCATTGGCTGATGTCTATTGTTGACACAGTGCTGTGGAACATGAGAGCTGATTCCAACTCCAATGAAATGTCAATTTAGCCAACAGGGTGATGTTTTCACCCCTGTCTGTTTTATCTGTCAGCAGGATTGGGCTCTGAGCCAGGGAAGAAACCCGTTCCATTTCAGTGAAATTCCAGGACATCAAATCACTTCCCTTAACATTACAACATACGGTATTGTTTACATTTTCGTTTATTTCTCAGGAAATAATAATATATGGATCTATATGTGAAAAACAGATCTGTTCATTGATCTATGAGTTTGTAATCTGGAGCTCACAGACCTGTAGTATTGTAACTGATGGGATTTAGCTGTAGGTGCCAACTGTAGGGTTTTAAGCACACATTGTACATAAGGTCTCACTTGTGCATATGATAATGTAGTGTACTAGTTTACGTACTCATTTAGAATTTAAGCTCTTGCTTTGTTATCCATAATAAAGAAAGTAAAGACATTGCAATTGTGTGACCTATGGCTAACCTATTTATATGTATGTAAATATTTTCCATGTTATTTGTCATGTTCACAAACTGTCAACCTTTATTGAGACAATGAGTTAAATACAATAAAGTGGAATCCTTAATACATGAGATGAGTGTGCATCCACTATTGCCAGTTGAACAGAAAAGGAAAATTGATTAATCAATATAAAATGACGTAATTCTTCTTATGTTACAAGATATGCATGCATTTAAAGTTGAATTTAACCTTTTAATTATTTATTTTTTACTAAATGTCTGTGTACCAGTCTAATCAACCATCATTTGTGCTACTGGCATCCACATTTATGGTTATTAGACCGTCATCTTCTTAACCAAGGTGTAGTCGGAAGAGTAGAGAATGCATGTAGCCATACCGCAACTCATCACAACCCATCTATTGCACCATTGATGCAGATCCCATATGGTTTGAGTTTCTCATATGATTCTATGTGCAATAAAAACAATGTACAAGCATGACTCTAAGATGAATGTAACATATTGACACCAGCAGCTACTGCACCAAGTACAACATAAAGAAAGCCACATGAGAGCCCAAAAAATGGCCGAGACTTATTCCTCTGCAGTGACTGTGACTGCTGCTAAAGGCTTGAGCAAGGTGAGCAGGACAATATCCATGATCCTTCAATCCTTTGAACAAAATTCTACCAACAGATCAACATTCCTACTCTTGCCATTTTAGGGATAGCAGTGGTACCCTCACACCTTCACTCCTGCACCCTCTGCTGCACAGTCTAAAAATTCTGTCCAGAATGCAGCATACATCCTTGGACACATAATCCATGGAGCAGCTAGGACATGGAGGGATTGGTAAGTGACAAGGAGGAGTTTGTAGTTAATGCAGGCCTTTATCGAGAGCCAGTGGAGGTGGATGAGGGTCAGAGTGATGTGCTGCCAGGGCTTAGTGCAGGTGAGAACCCTGAGAGATTCAATCATGCATGTGCAAACAGTAAATAAGTAAACAGCGTAGCAGTGATCATATATGGTTCATGTATGAAATTCCCTGCTGGAGCACAGTCGACCTCACAGCACACCACTTGTGTTCTGCTGTAGAGACCTTGTGCACATGCACACAGCTCATGTTTAGTAACAAACTTACCTAGAGAGTAGTTCACTTCCTCCTCTGGCAGGTCTGTTCAGCAAAGTTGTTAAACATCCTTGTTTGAACAGTGTGCGTCAGTGACAATGTGAGTTATCATCACTTATATCTGATGTTGTGTTTCATTATGACACTGGTTGTCAATATTCTACTTTGTTTAGAAGCTCGTGTGATAATTAGCATGTTATTAGCTTCACCCAGGAGGTCCTGAGCTGAGTGAATGTGCAGCTGTGTACCCCAGCTCATATGCTACACCTTGTCATTTATGTTAGTGCCTGTTTGTTTAGTCAAATGTTAACTTTCGATATAGCCTGTCATAATACTGTATCATTTGCATGCACTGCTCCCTTGTGGTCAATTAGTGCTATAACATCAGTTTGTTCAGAAATGATCGATGATGTTGAGTTCCTCATTTAATCATCAATGTGTTTGTGAAATATCAAATATTTTTCTTCACTGATTTTAAGGTTTGAAATGACTGAATCATCTGAATAAGCTTATTGTTCATAAATGATCAATGATCAACTGAACCAATAAATCCATGGTCATTGGCAGAGTCATCACTCAAAGTCTCAAACGTTTTCTTGCTTGATACAAACTTCCAGCAGTGTTCAGATCACTGGACTTTACTTGTGTATCACATGAATGTAGGAAAATGTGTCACCTTCAAGTTTATATCTCTTATTTGTTGTCATGTACATTCACACATTTCTATTAGACTTCCTTAAGATAATAGACATGATGCATTTCTTAACCCCCCAAATGTTCCAGTTCATCTCTACAGTTCAACCTTTGTCAGCAGCAGAATAATGGACTCTGGACATGGAGACACGCCCACTGCTGTTACACTGACGATCAACATTTAGCCAATCACAGAGAGGGAACAGCACAGCAACTTTACATGTGTTGTGTTCAAATACAGCCTGTTCACTGAGGACTTCATTCATTTGATCGAGTAATATCGTGACGATGCCTGAACCAGCGAAGTCCGCGCCCAAGAAGGGCTCCAAGAAAGCGGTGACGAAGGCCCCCGGTAAGGGCGGAAAGAAGAGGAGAAAGAGCAGGAAGGAGAGCTACGCCATCTACGTGTACAAGGTGCTGAAGCAGGTCCACCCCGACACTGGGATCTCCTCCAAGGCCATGGGCATCATGAACTCCTTCGTGAGCGACATCTTCGAGCGCATCGCCGGTGAGGCCTCTCGTCTGGCTCATTACAACAAGCGCTCCACCATCACCTCCAGGGAGATTCAGACCGCCGTCCGCCTGCTGCTGCCCGGTGAGCTGGCTAAACACGCCGTGTCTGAGGGCACCAAGGCCGTGACCAAGTACACCAGCTCCAAGTAAACCACTCTGGAGACATGACATCAAACCAACGGCTCTTTTAAGAGCCACACACTTTCTCTATGGAGACAAACTGTCCTGACTCCAACAACATGTGCACCAACACTCAAATAGACACTTTACACTAATACTGGAACTGTGGTGAATTCAATCATGGTTGAGTTTAATACTTATGGTTCATTTTGAATTAGTTTCATTGTCCAGTGTCCACAGCTCTGAATCATTCAAGAGTCAATATGTTACACACATGATAAATGAGGAACTCAACATCATCGATCATTTCTTAACAAACTGACGTTACAAATAGACCACAAGGGAGCAGTGCATGCAAATGATACAGCATTATGACAGGCTATATCAAAAGTTAACATTTGACTAAACAAACAGGCACTAACATAAATGACAAGGTGTGGCATATGAGCTGGGGTACACACCTGCACATTCACTCAGCTCAGGACCTCCTGGGTGAAGCTAATAGCATGCTAATTATCACATGAGCTTCTAAACAAAGTATAATATTGACAACCAGTGTCATAATGAAACACATCAGGTATATGTGATGATAACTCACAATGTCACTGACACAAACTGTTCAAACAAGGATGTTTTACAACTTTGCTGAACAGACCTGCCAGAGGAGGAAGTGAACTACTCTCTAGGTAAGTTTGCTACTAAACACGAGCTGTGTGCATGTGCACAAGGTCTCTACAGCAGAACACAAGTGGTGTGCTGTGAGGTCGACCGTGCTCCAGCAGGGAATTTTATACATGAACCATATATGATCACTGCTACGCTGTTTACTTATTTACTGTTTCGAGACACAGTTTTAGATGCAGTGGGAAGTGAGTTAGTGTCATAGATTTGATATAATGATTAAATTGAAGGTGATAACCGAGCAGATTAAATTATATTATCAGTCCCATCTACAATTGAAAATATTTAAAAACCCAATAGCAGTTTGAACTGCTGGACGTGTTTTGTCCCATGTCTCAAGAATCAGTGATGTGTGTTATTCATGGGGAGGAGGTGGTGGATGTTTTCTCTGGTGGTTATAACTGTATTTTTAAAGAAGCTCATGAAATAGTTGCTCCTCAGAGTTAGAAGAATAGATGGATCAGTAGAGCTATGACTCTCTGTCATTTCATTGTGCTTTCTTCTATTTCATCAGATTTTCTTTCCAGGATCAGTGAAAATGGTCTTGGTTGGTGGAAGGCCACTTCCTCTCCAGCTTCTGTGTTGTCGTTTTTAGTATTTGATAATTATACCATGAATACATACGTTTATTTTAGGGAAATATTATTACATTTTTAATGCCATATGTCAGACGATATAAATGTCGTCATCAGAGCTGCTGTAATCATAGTTTTCCTCCATGTTGTCTTCCTGCTCTAACACATCCTCGTTCAAATCATTTTTTGCTTCCTCATCTTGGAAGATCAGATCAATGGCGTCTTGCTGCCGTAAACTCAGTCATTGAAATGGCAGCTGTATTGTACTGACACATGGCTGTGAATGAAATGCCAGAGAAGTTGATTCTTACAGTGTTATCTGTATCTGTGGAATGTGGTAGAAAATGAATGGCAGCACAGTGTGCAGCTGATAAATCTGCAGAAAGTTTTTGTTCAAGTCAACATGGTTCAAAATATCAGAGGACGGTTGAAGATTATATAAGATCGACCTTATTCATCCCACACGCTGGTTTGGAGAAACATGCTGTGTATCTGATGCTTAGGATGGTCACTGTGGTTTTAGAGAAAGGAATGCTGGCTCATAATGTTTGAAGAATGTTTAATGGTTTTTAATAATGAACAGAATTTAAATCTGTCCAGGGAGAAGCCGTGCCACTTTAGATTGACTAGTTATGACTGGGATACCAAGGTTAGCAACACACTGATAAACACAGACAGTAATATTATGTCTGTCCAGGATCAGTGTGGTCTGTAATTGTAAATTAAAATGTAATTAAAAATGTTTGGAGAAACGAGGGTTTGGGGAACTATTCTAACATGTTTAATGTCTATGTCAGAAAATAGAGAGTGTGAGTTAAACAGTGAGTTTATTCACATTATTTGTCTATTAATGAATTAAATGTTGAACTATGACCATCATGAGCAACATCACTGATATTGGTTGATTATTTGTTGATGAAAGCTTCTAGATCTATGATCAGTCAGTAACTAGTGAGAGCAGCGGAGGAGTTTTGTCTTGAGTGCAGTGAAGTGGCTCTTAAAAGAGCCGTTGTTATCGTGAGTGGAGCGGCAGCAGCAGTTTAAGCTCTCTCTCCGCGGATGCGGCGGGCCAGCTGGATGTCCTTGGGCATGATGGTCACCCTCTTGGCGTGGATGGCGCACAGGTTGGTGTCCTCGAACAGGCCGACCAGGTAAGCCTCGCTGGCCTCCTGCAGAGCCATGACAGCAGAGCTCTGGAAGCGCAGGTCGGTCTTGAAATCCTGAGCGATTTCTCTGACCAGGCGCTGGAAGGGCAGCTTGCGGATCAGCAGCTCCGTAGATTTCTGGTAGCGACGGATCTCTCTCAGAGCCACGGTACCGGGCCTGTAACGGTGAGGCTTCTTCACGCCGCCGGTGGCCGGGGCGCTCTTACGCGCAGCCTTGGTGGCCAGCTGCTTCCTGGGGGCTTTGCCTCCGGTGGATTTACGTGCGGTCTGCTTGGTTCTTGCCATTTTAGGTTTTCTTTCTCTGATCGGGAGAAAAAGTGAAGTAAAGCAGCGACACTCTGGTTTTAAACGACGGAGCCAGTCGCGAAATGATGACGCAGTTTCAGATCCCCGGGTCCTGATTGGTGAAAGGCTCCTCCTGGAGCTCAGCTCCGCCCAAAGGAGCGACCCACCGCCTGAGTCCCCGCTGCTTATTGGAGAAAAGTGCAGAACGACCTCCCCTGCTCCGCTGGAGGCTTCTTCTCTGCTCCCGCGCGATCCGCCGATATATAAGCGAGGGTTCGAGCTGTTTGCCGCAGTTTCTATTGACGTGTTTCAGGAAACGATTTAAAAATGTCTGGAAGAGGCAAAACAGGCGGAAAGGCCAGAGCGAAGGCAAAGACCCGCTCGTCCCGCGCTGGGCTCCAGTTCCCCGTCGGTCGTGTTCACAGGCTTCTGCGTAAAGGCAACTATGCTCAGCGCGTCGGTGCCGGCGCCCCCGTCTACCTGGCGGCTGTGCTGGAGTACCTGACCGCTGAGATCCTGGAGCTGGCTGGAAACGCCGCCCGCGACAACAAGAAGACCCGTATCATCCCCCGCCACCTGCAGCTGGCCGTCCGCAACGACGAGGAGCTCAACAAACTCCTGGGCGGAGTGACCATCGCTCAGGGCGGCGTGCTGCCCAACATCCAGGCCGTTCTGTTGCCCAAGAAGACCGAGAAGGCCGCCAAGTCCAAGTAAAGCGAAGCTGCTGGAAACTTCCAACACAAAGGCTCTTTTAAGAGCCACACACTCACCTCTGGTAAAGAGCAAGTCTCCTCATGTCCCCCACCAACTTGGAAAACTAAGTAGATCAGTAAAATAAAGTCTCTACTGATCCTCTGCCTCTATGTGAGTTCAGTCAACTAAAGTGTCCTATTAAGGTGTGAACCCAGTCAAACCTTTGGAATGTGGTAGAAAATGAACGGCAGCACAGTGTGCAGCTGATACATCTGCAGAAAGTTTTTGTTCAAGTCAACATGGTTCAAAATATCAGAGGATGGTTGAAGATTATATAAGATCGACCTTATTCATCCCACACGCTGGTTTGGAGAAACATGCTTTGTATCTGATGCTTAGGATGAGCACTGTGGTTTTAGAGAAAGGAATGCTGGCTCATAATGTTTGAAGAATGTTTAATGGTTTTTAATAATGAACAGCATTTAAATCTGTCCAGGGAGAAGCCGTGCCACTTTAGATTGACTAGTTATGACTGGGATACCAAGGTTAGCAACACACAGTCCGTCCATCCATACAATTATGAGTTTGTTTGAAAATGAATAGCTTAAACCTTTTCATATGATTCCCACCCCACTCTAGAATGTTCCAACCTGTAAAATGGAGACCAAAAACGTTTAACTAATCTGTAGTTGTTAGAACAGAGACTAGTTTAAACATTTAGTCTAAAGACCAGACTGCAACATTAACTGGCAAAGAGACTGAGCAGGAAATCTAAATTGTCTTCTACCAGCTGAAAGTTTCAGTTTGAAAATGATCTGAGAAGACTGGGAAGGAGACGAGTCAATAAAGTGCATTGACTGTGAGAAAGACTTTGATGACAAACAATTAAATAAAAGTGAAACCAATATTTCGAAATGCACAGTAGGATATGGTGAATTGACACCAATTATGTCCGCCAATGCATAAATACCTATAAAATGACAATTTACATTTCTATCAATACTGGTATATACGCTATATTTTCAACATTCAAGTTTATTTAAGTTAATTTACCAATCATATTTTACTTTTCTCCCCCCCCCCATAGTATTTTGACTTATTATCTTCGGTATTTATTTAGACATCTGATGTCAGATGATGATGCTACTCAAAGCTGGTTTCAGAAAATATCTTTCAGTGGTTTTTGATACAGAATGACAGTTTTGAACAATTTTACATTGTCTGATTCTTCAGGCCCCACAGCAGCTACACACTTCACAAATGTTCCTCCTGAATGAGGTTTCAGCTTCTTAGCCACTCGCTCAGTTACAACAAAATATTCCTGCGTAACATTGTCTCTGTCAAAATGTGATCTTGTGGAAGCTGCTTGTTAGACAAACTCAGCCGATGAGCATTAAGTTTATCCAAGGCCTGTAATGTAAAATTAATCCTTGGTCTGTTTCATGTCTCTCCAATATCAACAGAGTCACAGCTACTACTCCTCTTCCTCTTCGGCCGCTCTCCGTCCACTGATCCTTCATGGTACTCGTCTGCCTGGCCGGCATCAGTCCTGTGGTGTTGAGACGGTGTTTCTGGGAAGCTCTGTCCGGGCCCCAGCACCTGTCTGACGGTCACATTCACTCTGGAGCTCTGGATGTACCTGGAACACACTGCCCAGTCCTGGAGGATCTGTAGTAGTTGAGGATTCCAGCCTCTGCATTAAATCATGGAAACCCACAGGTGGCTGTTATTTGGAAGGACAGCCGGTGCAGCACAGCTGGGAAAGGAATGTAATGGTTGGCAGAGTAAGTCTGTGGATGGAATAATAAAATAGACACTTGGTCTATTACACAAGCAAAGCGATGTGAAGAGATATGTTGTGTCACACACACACACACCATCCTGTTAACTGTTAAGTCTGTAAGTAAGTGGCTAATTTAAAAATTAGGTACTGCCAAACTTGACATCTATTGGTGAATATGAATATTGTAACCGACTGAATACCTCATGCTTCAACCTCTCACTTCACCCTCCTATAGTGGCCTTCAGGTAACATAAAACATGAAAAGGTAATAATAAGTTTTATATTCCATTACTGTAGACAGATTCCCCCACCTCCTAAACACTAGACCTTTACGTTTAGACTGTGTGAAATTGCCAAATACTTAAGGTCCGACCAGGACATTATTCTACCCACTTATAAAACACATCTCTAGGACAGCTTTCTTCCACATGCGCAATATTGCAAACATTAGAAACATCCTGTCTGTCACAGCTGTTTCCATGGTGTTTCTGTGTCCCTGCTCCTTTCCTCCTCCTGTGTGTGTGTGTGTGTGTGTGTGTGTGTGTGTGGGGGGGGGTGTCTCTACTCCTGGCACCTGGCTGCAATCATCCTCAACACCAGCATTACAAGAACCCTGGTCTCTCCATTGCTCATCTGCAGATTGTTACAGTCCCTCCTGTGGTACACACACCGGACTCAAAGTGTTCTTTAGAAGAAGAACCTCCTCGCTTGTTTTTACATGCAACTAACCTTGTTATCTGTGCCTCAGGATTGCCAGAGCTCAACCTGCCTGCCCTCGCTCCTTCTCACTTTCGGACTGCTTCTACCAATTCCTCTACTTCTAGTTCTGGGTACTGCAAACCTGCTACCACTCCCTGAGTGGTTGTTCCTGTGTGCGTGACTGCCTGTAGGTGCACTGGAGTCAGAGCAGAGCCTCATCAGCTGCACCTTATCTGTCATCAAGCATCTTCATATACTCCTTCCACGCTGCCAGATCATAGTCTCTGCTACCAGTTAGTTTTCACTTCAAACCATTCATTGTGTTTGCTATTTAGAATTTAGCCCTTGTTGTCTGATCTCATACTGTTCTCCATCCTATCCTCCTGCTCTGGCTCCGGTCCCCGCTCTTTGTCCCCTCACCTGGCTAGAAATCTGCTATCCTGGAACCCAGCCTTACACCCCTCACCTTGGATAACCTTCTGGACCTGTCACCATTACCCCCATCGCTCCAGCCTCAGCCTAAAGCTCCAGGCTCCCCACTACCAACCCCAGCTCTCCCTAAACTGCATCCTGGCAATAAATACCTTTCACTTACTCCTGTCTCCATGTCTGTGTCTGTGCCTGTGTTCACCTGTCCAACAGTTCCACTTAACAGCAGGTTCATTATTGCAAATACCTGCACTGTTCCTTAGTGATTTTATGCTCTGGTTACTAACTGAACATCACATGTACCATTTTGTGGAATGACCCCAAAACAACTGGCAATATTATCCAGTAGCCATCAAGGATGCATGTATAGTTTTACCATAATATAAATATGGCAACCATTATTTAAAAGGTGGATGAACTTTGTCAGGTTTGCCATCAGCAATGTCAACATCTGTTAGCATTCCTCCACAAATCAACACTTGACTTTATTGCAACACAATAGCAGAATATTCCAAAAGTGTCCAAATGTATATACAGCCAATGCACCAAACTGCAAAGGAAAGTGACCAATGAATCAATCAATCAAATGTCATATGTATAGCCCATATTCACAGATCAGAATTATTTCTCATAGGGCTTAACAAGGTGTGACAAACCTTCTGTCCTTAACCCTCATCCTAAGGACAACTACCAAAAAACTACATTAACTAACTAAATAAACAGGTGAACAAAATGTAGATACTTTAGAGAGAGCCACATGTGACGAATCCCTCTCCCAAGATGGACAGGAGTGCAATAGATGCTATGTGTAACTGAGAACATCAGCAAAATAAGAGTTTTTACAACATGATTAGAAGAAACAGTTTGTAACATAATGGAAAGGTGTGTCAAAGTATGTTTACAAAGCAATCCTCATGTTCCCTATCAGTGATGGTCAATAAACTAAGTCTAAGTCTAGACAAGCACCAGGGACTGGTCTGCTGGAACAGCAGCATTTCAGCTGCGGACAGGAAGAGACCGCATAAACTGATCAGAAGGGCCATTTCGTTCCTGGGGAGCTCTCTAGAACCAGTGGAGATGGTGGGAGACAGGAGGATGTTGTTCAAACTATCCTCCATGATGGAGACGCTCTCCCATCCCATGCAGGACTTTTTAACAACACTGAGCAGCTCCTTCAGTGACAGACTCCTTCAGCCCAAGTGTGTGAAGGAGAGATTCAGGAAATCCTTCCTCTCTGCTGCTGTCAGACTGTACAGCAAGCACTCCACCCCGTAGACCACCATACACACTCCCTCTATTTATCTCTCTCTACCTCTCTGTCACACACACACACACACACACAGAACCTGCATCATTTGTATATAGCACTCAATAAAAAGGACAAACAAACAACTACTTCATGGTAATTTCAGTCTTTGAATGTTTGTACATGTAATTGAAACAACAGGGTTATTTAATAGATTCAAATACAGACATGAAAAAGGTTTTGACTAAATTGGTTGCTGGTAAAAACTGCACATTCATCAGTTTGGCTTCGCAGCTGTTGAGGAAGAAACCATTATAAAATCTTTACAATTCTTGTGGATCAGATCAAATGCAGCACTGGGGAGAGCTGGGTGGAGATTATTTTTCAAAACCCTGCCCTTCTAGGCTCGTAGATTTGCTGCCGTAGATTTATTGCTAATTGCAGACACTATCTCTCAAACCTTTAATGGCCCTTCCAGGACAACCATTATTACCATACTAATAATGGGACATTCAGTTTTTTGAAGAAATAATCAAAAGCTGTTGAGCAAGTAGATTGATTTGATAATTATAACGATTTATAAATTCTATGAAAACAAATTAATTTCTGCGTTGTCTGTATGTTTTATACCCTGTCCATCACATATCTCAGGAATAGCCTGATCAACTGTTCTACCAAGCCTTACCTGGTAACCTCAGCCCATCCAACCACCTGCCCCCTTAACCCCATCCCCTCTCACTTTCTCCAGTCTATTGCTCCCCTGCTTCTTCCTTTTCTCACCCTTCTCATGAACACTTCCCTGCTAACTGGCTGTTTCCCTAATTCTCTTCAAAAGGCAAGAGTAAACCTCTCTCCTGAAGAAACCCACCCTCAACCCATGTGGAGTAAACAACTACAGACCTGACTCTCTTCTTCCTTTTCTTTCCAGAGCACTTGAGCCTGCTATCTTTCATCAACTCTCCTCCTATCTTCACCAGAACAACCTTCTTGATCTTCAACAGTGTGGCTTCAAGGCAGACCACTCAACTGAGACTGCCCTCCTTGCTGTCTCTGAGCAACTTCACACTGCTCCCTCTCTCTCCTCTGTCCTCATCCTTCAAGACCTTTCTGCTGCATTTGACACAGTGAACCACCAGGGGCTTCATTTATAAAACTAGTTATTCACATATTCTGAAACTGTTCTCTCTGTAATCATTCTGTAGCAGTATAATGATTGTGGCATTCGACACAGACTGGTTGTGATTGTTCTGGGAGCTGGTTGTTGCTTGTGTCCAGGGGCAGATGTGGCCGCTCTTGAATGTGTTGATCTGAGGCTCTGGGGGAGATGCATGTATCTTGCATTGTTCAGGAACAGGTGACCAGTCAACATTGTGTACCTGCAAACATTACTGTTTGGAACACCATGGCTTTCTTTAAAAACTCATACCAATCACACCCCCACCACAAGTCAGACAAGCTCCTGGTGAAATTACAGACAGATTCTCAATAGTCGAAGCTTGTCATCAACACTTCCTCTCCTCTGGTCTTTCATCTGATATGACTTCAGAACCTACAGCTGATTCTCGTATTGTTACTGTTTAAATGAAACCTTAATATCTACCGTCCTACATCCAAAGTCCTATGGGGGCGCTAGCGCACCAAAGAGTTTATTATCAGCGAAGATGGAGGCGGAAGTATACTCCTCTGTCTTCTAGCACGTCCTCATGCAGGCTATGAATAGCTGTGATTCCCGCGGATCACACTATTGACTAGATCTCATCTGACTGAAGAGAAATGTCTGGACGAGGAAAGGGAGGAAAAGGTCTCGGTAAAGGAGGCGCAAAGCGTCACCGCAAAGTTCTCCGTGATAACATCCAGGGAATCACCAAGCCCGCCATCCGCCGCCTGGCTCGCCGTGGCGGAGTGAAGCGTATCTCCGGTCTGATCTACGAGGAGACCCGCGGCGTTTTGAAGGTTTTCCTGGAGAATGTCATCCGCGATGCTGTCACCTACACCGAGCACGCCAAGAGGAAGACCGTGACCGCCATGGACGTGGTGTATGCTCTGAAGAGACAGGGCCGCACTCTGTACGGCTTCGGTGGATAAACTCACTTTCAACAGCTCAACAACACAACGGCTCTTTTAAGAGCCACACACTGAGTCAATGAGAGCTCACATCCTCTGCTCAACACTCATCACTAGTTCTTCCAGAGAACACCAATCAATCAGTGTCTGATCATTGATGGAAACAAACAGAAATTGTGTTTAATGTGGAGATTGGAATAATCAACAATGTGTAAATAATTAACTGTGTAAGCATACCATTGCTCTCAATAAATAGACACATACAGTAAACAACAAAGCAGGACATGGATCGTGTGAAAAGCGTGTGGGTGAACTTGACGGTGTACAGACAGGAGCACACAGGCACTAGCTGTGCACTCCGCCTGGCTCTCTGGCCAAAGAGAGAGAGAGAATACTGAGATAAACGCTGAACTTGGCGGTGCAGGCACCATCACATTTAAGCTCTGTCAGACTGGTTGTTATCATGAAGACAATAATTATATTCAGTTCAATCTAAATGAACAGATTAATAAACCTGAAGTTTAACTGACTTGGTGTTTTACTGTGACGATCAAGTGTTCCCTTAATATTTAGAGCAGTGTGTTTATCAGGTCGCTTTAGTTCAGATAGTTTGAAATGATACTAATGTGATACTAACATCAATAATAAGAACATATATAGTTTCAGACATCATGCATTTCTTAACCCCCCAAATGTTCCAGTTCATCTCTACAGTTCAACCTCTGTCAGCAGCAGAATAATGGACTCTGGACATGGAGACACGCCCACTGCTGGTACACTGACGATAAACATTCAGCCAATCACAGAGAGGGAACAGCACAGCAACTTTACATGTGTTGTGTTCAAATACAGCCTGTTCACTGACGACTTCATTCATTTGATCGAGTAATATCGTGACGATGCCTGAACCAGCGAAGTCCGCGCCCAAGAAGGGCTCCAAGAAAGCGGTGACGAAGGCCCCCGGTAAGGGCGGAAAGAAGAGGAGAAAGAGCAGGAAGGAGAGCTACGCCATCTACGTGTACAAGGTGCTGAAGCAGGTCCACCCCGACACTGGGATCTCCTCCAAGGCCATGGGCATCATGAACTCCTTCGTGAGCGACATCTTCGAGCGCATCGCCGGTGAGGCCTCTCGTCTGGCTCATTACAACAAGCGCTCCACCATCACCTCCAGGGAGATTCAGACCGCCGTCCGCCTGCTGCTGCCCGGTGAGCTGGCTAAACACGCCGTGTCTGAGGGCACCAAGGCCGTGACCAAGTACACCAGCTCCAAGTAAACCACTCTGGAGACATGACATCAAACCAACGGCTCTTTTAAGAGCCACACACTTTCTCTATGGAGACAAACTGTCCTGACTCGAACAACATGTGCACCAACACTCAAATAGCCACTTGACACTAATACTGGAACTGTGATGAATTCAATCATGGTTGAGTTTAATACTTATGGTTCATTTTGAATTAGTTTCATTGTCCAGTACAGGCTCTGAATCATTTAAGAGAGAATATGTTACACACATGAAGGTCAAATGTATTTGTATAGTGCTGTAACACACTGGTGTCATTAACTGTCCCTTATATAATGGGAAAAAAAAATAACATACATAACACAAAATGTTTCCATGTTGCAATAATTTCTAACAAACCAGTTCACAAGGACTGAATTCAGTAATCCACAGAGAGTGACTCGACATGATGAATGAGGAACTGAACATTATCAATAATTTCTTAACAAACTGATCTTAAAGCACAAATTGACAACAAGGAAGCGGTGCATGCAAATGATACAGCACTATGTATTAATATTATTATTATTATGGGCAGCAGTAGCTAAGTCCATAAGGATTTGGCTTGGGAACCGGAGGGTGGCCGGTTCAAGTCCAGCATGGACCATAACAATGGAAGGTGGACTGGTAGCTGGAGAGGTGCCAGTTCACCTCCTGGGCACTGCTGAGGTGCCCTTGAGCAAGGCACCGTACCCCCCAATTGCTCATAGGGCGCTTTTCCTGGGGGCTGCCCATCACTCTACCATCTCTCTCTCCAAAATATGCATGTCTTTGAGCCCTGTGTGTGTGTGGGATTGTGGGTTAATGCATGTATTAAATGAAAAACATGAGTGTAAAAAGAATTTCCCCTTGTGGGATCAATAAAGGAAGTTTAAGTTTAAGTTTAATTATCATGTTCGAACGGTTTTCATAATGTCATTATCATAATGTTAACTTTCGATATAGCCTTTATAACATCAGCGACAAGGTGTAGCATATGAGCTGAGGTACACAGCTGTACATTCACTCAGCTCAGGACCTCCTGGGTGAAGCTAATAGCATGCTAATTATCACATGAGCTTCTAAACAAAGTAGAATATTGACAACCAGTGTCATAATGAAACACAACATCAGGTATAAGTGATGATAACTGACATTGTCACTGACGCACACTGTTCAAACAAGGATGTTTTACAACTTTGCTGAACAGACCTGCCAGAGGAGGAAGTGAACTACTCTCTAGGTAAGTTTGCTACTAAACACGAGCTGTGTGCATGTGCATTTAATGATTAACCCTTATGTTATGTTAAGGGTCAATTTGACCCATTTCAATTTTTGTGTTGACCAAAGTGTAGGTTATCCTTATTTTTTTTTCATGAAATTTTATGACTTTTCCTCATCTAGGGTCATGAACTGCTGTGTAAAATCTGGACACTTAGATGTGTTGCGGAGTGTCTGCACAGAGTTTGTATACAAAGATGATGTTGCGGGTCATTTTGACCCGGACACAAAGTAGCTGTTAAAATCCAAAATAAACATGTCTCTTTGATAAACTTTAATTTGATTGCCTCTGAATAGCCATTCAGAACCAGGTGTGTGTGGAAGAGGGACTTTCTCTCCCCTTTCCTTGTCACTGTTTCCATGCCCTTTCTTTGAGAACTACAACAAAAATGAGCTCCAGACGATTTACAGCTGAAGAAGTTTTACCGCAGCTTATGAACTGGGAAAGTGATGTAGAGGAAGAGATTTCAGAGACAGAGGACAATGCCAATGATGATCCAGATTGTCAATTTTCCCACGATGAGGAGGATTCAGAGGAGGATTCGGTCGGTGTCCCTTCATCACATGAAAACCAAGAAACGCAACAATTGTCATCCACAGAGGGGACATGTACATGTAAAGATGGTAAAATAAAATGATCAACATCACCACACCAAAGCAGAGACAGATTGTCATCTTCTAATGTCATCAAAATGACTCCTGGTCCGACAAGATTTGCTGTCGCAAGAGTTGATGATATTGAATCAGCATTTCAGCTCTACATATCCAAACCCATAGAGAAGATAATCCATGACAAAACAACACTTGTTTCTTACTACCCAAAGAGAAACAAGAATGTTCTTGTGATGAGCACAATGCACAAAGATGCATCTCTGAGCACAAGAGAGGACATGAAGCAGCAAATTATCCTGGATTACAACTCCAATTGGTTACAACAATTGAGTTGACAATCTTGACAAAGTCACAGCAACAGCAGTGGAATGCCAGCAAACTGTACCGACGTCAACTTTTCCTGGAAGAACTAGGCAAAGCACTCATCACTCCCAAGATCCAGAACCGGGCCAGGCCAGCTCGATACCCAGCAGCTGCAGCTGTCACCGCAAAGGTCCAGGGCAGGGCATCTGACCAACCCACAATGGATCCTTTGGATACAGGTGCAAAGAAACGCAAAAGATGCCAAGTCTGTCCCTCCCGAGATGACAGTAAAACAAGTACCTGTTGTGTGAGGTGCAAGTGGTACATCTGCATAAAGCACATAGTCACATTCTGTCCATCATGTGGGGAACACTGAAAATGTTGAACATTGAAAATCGGGAAATAATGGGGCAAGTAAAATGAAAAGTGAAGAGGGAATAATTGAAATCAGGAGCTCTTTAATATATTGTTGGAATTGTATATCTCTTCTTTTCATCTCTTATAAATGTTTGTTTAATCTAAAATTAAGTTCTTATTGGTTTAACTTCATTTTTGACTGTTTTGAGTGGATTTACACAATACGGGTCAAAATGACCCGCAACATAATAAATGTAATTTTTTCTCAACATAATACAAGGGTTAAATTAAATTGAAGGTCATAACCATGACGATTAAAATATATACAGTACATGGTACATAACATCTACAAAAATATATCATTCTTAAACCCAAAAGCAGTTTGAACTGCTGGACGTGTTTTGTCACATGTATCAAGAATCAGTGATGTGTGTTATTCATGAGGAGGAGTTTCAGAAACATGGATTGCAGTTTATATATTTATTGGATTATTTTGTTACATAGCTCGTGCTTCCAGGTGCAGATCTGTTATCTGTGTCGTCACCTTCTGACCTCTGTTCCTTAAGTGAAACATATATAATCACTCTTATGCTGTTTTACTCTTTCATTGTTTAAAATACCCCCCCCCTTGATTACAGTAATCATTGAATCAACAGTGTGAGTGAACTTTTGATAATGTTCCTGTATTGTACTGACACATGGCTGTGAATGAAATGTCAGAGAAGCTGATCATTGATGTTTACAGTGTTATCTGATCAACACAGACAATAATAGAATGTCTGTCCAGAATCAGTGTGGTCTGTAATTGTAAATTAAAAAAAGGTCTGACAGATTTAGAGTGTGATTGAAAGTGAATGGTTTATTCACATTATTTGTCTATTAATTAATTAAATGCTTTACTATGACCGTCATGAGCAACATCATGGATATTGGTTGATTATTTGTTGATGAAAGCTTCTAGATCTATGATCAGTCAGTAACTAGTGAGAGCAGCGGAGGAGTTTTGTCTTGAGTGCAGTGAAGTGGCTCTTAAAAGAGCCGTTGTTATCGTGAGTGGAGCAGCAGTAGCAGTTTAAGCTCTCTCTCCGCGGATGCGGCGGGCCAGCTGGATGTCCTTGGGCATGATGGTCACCCTCTTGGCGTGGATGGCGCACAGGTTGGTGTCCTCGAACAGGCCGACCAGGTAAGCCTCGCTGGCCTCCTGCAGAGCCATGACAGCGGAGCTCTGGAAGCGCAGGTCGGTTTTGAAATCCTGAGCGATTTCTCTGACCAGGCGCTGGAAGGGCAGCTTGCGGATCAGCAGCTCCGTGGATTTCTGGTAGCGACGGATCTCTCTCAGAGCCACGGTACCGGGCCTGTAACGGTGAGGCTTCTTCACGCCGCCGGTGGCCGGTGCGCTTTTACGCGCAGCCTTGGTAGCCAGCTGCTTCCTGGGGGCTTTGCCTCCGGTGGATTTACGAGCGGTCTGCTTGGTTCTTGCCATTTTAGATTTTCTTTCTCTGATCGGGAGAAAAAGTGAAGTAAAGCAGCGACACTCTGCTTTTAAACGACGGAGCCAGTCGCGAAATGATGACGCAGTTTCAGATCCCCGGGTCCTGATTGGTGAAAGGCTCCTCCTGGAGCTCAGCTCCGCCCAAAGGAGCGACCCACCGCCTGAGTCCCCTCTGCTTATTGGAGAAAAGTGCAGAACGACCTCCCCTGATCCGCTGGAGGCGTCTTGTCTGGTCCCGCGCGATCCGCCGATATATAAGCGAGGGTTCGAGCTGTTTGTCGCAGTTTCTATTGACGTGTTTCAGGAAACAAATTGAAAATGTCTGGAAGAGGTAAAACAGGCGGAAAGGCCAGAGCGAAGGCAAAGACCCGCTCGTCCCGCGCTGGGCTCCAGTTCCCCGTCGGTCGTGTTCACAGGCTGCTGCGTAAAGGCAACTATGCTCAGCGCGTCGGTGCCGGCGCCCCCGTCTACCTGGCGGCTGTGCTGGAGTACCTGACCGCTGAGATCCTGGAGCTGGCTGGAAACGCCGCCCGCGACAACAAGAAGACCCGTATCATCCCCCGCCACCTGCAGCTGGCCGTCCGCAACGACGAGGAGCTCAACAAACTCCTGGGCGGAGTGACCATCGCTCAGGGCGGCGTGCTGCCCAACATCCAGGCTGTTCTGTTGCCCAAGAAGACCGAGAAGGCCGCCAAGTCCAAGTAAAGCGAAGCTGCTGGAAACTTCCAACACAAAGGCTCTTTTAAGAGCCACACACTCACCTCTGGTAAAGAGCAAGTCTCCTCATGTCCTCCACCAACTTGGAAAATACACAATTACTCAACAAACAGTTTCAAACAGAAGTTATTATATAAACCTCAGGTTGGTGGGTACCCATGGAAAATAAAACACACCTTGGTATTATTGTTTCAGTGCAATGATCCATGAAACTAAAGTTGGTACTTTGACACACATTATTTCAAGGTGGGGGTTAAATGATCATAGTGATTGAGTCCTCTATGGGTAAATAATGCAACATTAATAAATGATACAAAAATTACACAGAATCCATGTCATCAATTTAAAAAAGGCCAGAACATGTTTGTTCAACATGTTACCTAAACATTTTGGGGAAGGATTAAACTCTGACCTTTGTGTGTCAGCTACACAAAGAATGCATGTGTACATGTACTTTTGTGTATGTAAAACATGTTTGTTTGACTTCAACTTAACATTGGCTAACAAGGTATCCATTAAATTAGCATTGTGACACATTGATCAAACATCAACATGAACATGTGACAGTGACACAGAAATAGTTTGTGTACGTGTGCATGTCTGTGTGTGTTTGTAACTGCAGTGAGCAATGACTGTCCATTGAATTAATTAACCCCCTCATCACTGGCTCGTATCACTCCACAACCACCATTTGGACAAAACTGTTTCACAAAGTAACTCACATCAACATGATCAGTTAAAGTTAAATGACTTGTTTTGTAGCTTACACTGACTTCAATAATCATGTTATCATTTCTAAAACATCTATTTGAATTAAGATACTTGTTGAAAGTGAAATGATAAATTAACCTAGCATGACAATCATCACTTTGTTTTCTCTCTGGTTATCTTACCACTCTGTCCATGTGCTTGAATCAAAGATGGAATTAGTAATGTTGACTACACTTCCTTATTTTGTGGTCACATGATGACTTTTTTAATGGTTATCTAGCTACAGGGGCTGGCTCATCTTACTCTGTTCTTCCATACGTGTGTATTTAAATGTGTAGCCTGTTTCCACAGAGACTTGAAGTGTAAAGCGGCTGCGCTCTGCTCCACAACATCCATTCAGAGAAACAAACTGTTGAAGTGCAGCACCTAAACACAACTAACTGCTCTGTCCATGGTCCTGAAACAATGTGTCTAATTTAGTAGTTTAAAATTATATTCTGAAAGTTAGTAGCCTTCGTCAGACGTGGTTTTAACGTGAGCTCCAAGAGTGTGAACACACCTACACAGGGCTGTTGTCAAGGTCGAGAAAACAAGTCAGGATAGGGTTCGAGAGGTTTAGATACAAAGGTAAAGAGATTATGATTAGAAAAAAAACTATTTGTTAAATCTGAAAAAAATAAATTGCTTTTTAGCATGTAATTGCTATGAGTAAGTGAGCACTGGGTGTAAATGACTATATGTGGACACACCCAACTAGAGTCATAGTCAAGATTTGAAAAACAATCTTCAGGTGGGAGTTACTTAGATTTACTTCCACACAAGATCTGTTGATATTTACATGAAACAAATTAACTTAGTGTTTGAATCATTAGATGAGAATAAAACAGGAGCAGCTGACCTACTGGAAAACAAAGCTTCTGACAGGACATGTAGGAGACTTCATCATGGTAGTGGACGGTGTTCTGGTTCACAGATTTGGAGGACAGCGCCATCTCTTGGTTCCCTCGTTTTACTACATCTCATCACAGTGGCACCACTCGGAGAGCATGAACATCATGGACATGGAGACACGCCCACTGCTGTTACGTTGACGATCAACATTCAGCCAATCACAGAGAGGGAACAGCACAGCTACTTTACATGTGTTGTGTTCAAATACAGCCTGTTCACTGACGACTTCATTCATTTGATCGAGTAATATCGTGACGATGCCTGAACCAGCGAAGTCCGCGCCCAAGAAGGGCTCCAAGAAAGCGGTGACGAAGGCCCCCGGTAAGGGCGGAAAGAAGAGGAGAAAGAGCAGGAAGGAGAGCTACGCCATCTACGTGTACAAGGTGCTGAAGCAGGTCCACCCCGACACTGGGATCTCCTCCAAGGCCATGGGCATCATGAACTCCTTCGTGAGCGACATCTTCGAGCGCATCGCCGGTGAGGCCTCTCGTCTGGCTCATTACAACAAGCGCTCCACCATCACCTCCAGGGAGATTCAGACCGCCGTCCGCCTGCTGCTGCCCGGTGAGCTGGCTAAACACGCCGTGTCTGAGGGCACCAAGGCCGTGACCAAGTACACCAGCTCCAAGTAAACCACTCTGGAGACATGACATCAAACCAACGGCTCTTTTAAGAGCCACACACTTTCTCTATGGAGACAAACTGTCCTGACTCCAACAACATGTGCACCAACACTCAAATAGCCACTTTACACTAATACTGGAACTGTGGTGAATTCAATCATGGTTGAGTTTAATACTTATGGTTCATATACAACTGTTTGTGTTGTCCAGTGTCCACAGCTCTGAGTGGTTTAAGTGACAATATGTTACACACATGATAAATGAGGAAATAAACATCAATCATTTCTTAACAAACTGATGTTATAGCACAAGTTGACCACAAGGGAGCTGTGCATGCAAATGATACAGCATTATGACAGGCTATACCGAAAATTAACATTTGACTAAACAAATAGGCACTAACATAGATGACAAGGTGTAGCATATGAGCTGGGGTACACAACTGCACATTCACTCAGCTCAGGACCTCCTGGGCAAAGCTAATAGCATGCTAATTACCACTGGCTCTCGATAAAGGCCTGCATTACCTACAAACTCCTCCTCCTTCCGTCCACCGGAGGCAAAGCCCCCAGGAAGCAGCCACCAAGGCTGCGCGTAAGATGGTTGAAAAGATAACAATAAATCTGCCTGCTGTGTGGTCAAGACCAAACATTATATCCAAGCTTTATTAGTCCATCCCCTCAGGGACAATCATGTTTGATGCTTTCAATTGCATCTCATGGTTTTCATGAGTTAAAGGAACTGGTCCAATGGTCAAATCATGACCAACATTACAACCTCAGCTCACATGATAGAACCAAAGCTGTTTTAGCTCACTGAAGAAGACCCTGAGAAGAGGTTGAAAGCTCAGAAAAACACATGGAGCTTTATATTGAATTGATCCAGAGTTACGCTCCTCTGGGGAAGAAGAGTAAACTTCAATGTGCAAAGTGTTTATTGAGGAATCCAAACCATTCAGATGCAGACAGAGCTACATGCACTGTTGTTCGGGATGACGGTTGAGTTCCATTTAGCTGCTCCAGTTTCATGGTCCTGATGTTGTGCATGCTGGATCACTGTCATGTTTACTGGATCACTTTAACACAATACAGGACTTTATCACCTCCACACAGTCATTGTTATCTTGAGACCCTATGAAGTTTACTGGTCTACTTCCATCAGTCCATTCAAAAGTCTATCCTGAACAGAGAAATCATTCAGTTTGAAGTGAGTGAACATTTAACCACCTCAGTTATCTACTCAGTCAGATGTTGTTCAGTAAAACTGACCAAATCATCGTCCTCTGATAAAATCAATATATTTACAGGTTAATAACAGCAGCTCTGTTGTATATCTGAAAATATAAATTACATTAACATGTAAATGTGTGATCACAGTGAAAGTTACAACAAAAGGTTGTCTTCTTAACCTCACTGCTACACAGCCTCTGACCCTCACTGAGCAGCTCAGGTCACTGTTCACCACAAACACACTGAACCACTGAGCTGAAGTTTCACATCTACACACTGTGGAGGCACTTTGATCAAAGCTCAGCTTTGGGTGGAGAGACTTGTTGTTTCATTGTTGATGGAGGAGTTAACCTGAAAGAAAACACGTCTTTATAAATCTAATTTTAACTTCATGTGGCCGTAGTTTCTCACTGCTCACCTGTTGTCTTCTGGTTCCGATCCAGTATGAGGTTGTCTCAGATTTTAAATGTGGGAATCAATGAATACATGTTCCAATTTAATTTCCACATTTAATTATTTCCACATTTATTTATTATTCATACTTAGTGGTAAAATAGAGGACTTACAGTAGAAGACTGGGACAATAAAGCCAGATCTGATTTGTCAGTCAATCAAACTTTATTTGCAAAGAATTTTTTATACAGTTTAGTGCAGTTTAACCTGGTTTAGTTGACTGATGAACTGAAAATAAGACAAAACAAATAACATAGCTCACAATGAAATGAGATAAAATGAAGCTAAAAAAAGAAACAATTACAAATATGATGAATAAAAAGATGAAAATGTAAATAACACAGGAAGAAAACATTCAATGATAGCTTTAACACACAGATTAAAGTGGATACAAATCACAAGGATGCAGTAACATATCTATTGAGACAAAATGTATTACAATATAAAAGCAGAAAAAGAAAATGATTACACAAATGTAATATAAGAAGAAATAGTCAATAAAAATGATAAAAAAACATATAGTAAACGTTTCACAGTAGCAGTAATACAGTGAATCAGAATACAGTTCACAACAAGGATACCATAAGATAATGTTTATATAAACAAAACTTAATCAGAAGACAAGCTAAACTAATAGATTTTAAACCCACGTTTAAAGATTTTAACATTTAAGGCCACAGTTTAGCATCCCCTGATGGCTGTTTCCACTGTGCCTCTACACACTGACATGGATTTAAAGTGCCACATTCTGGTCATCGTGCACATTGTGGTTTCTAAAAAAAATAGTCTCCACAAAATTAGGCTTTCGGAGATTAACATTTACTGGATGGACATAAACATATAAGTTAATGTATACCATAGATGCATATACATTTTTCTATGTTATCACTTGACAAAATATGTTGTTTTAATTGCACAGAAAAAAATAAAGTGTGTCGAATAAACTGCCAACTCAGTGTATGTTTGTAGTATTGTTTTTATTTTGTTGTTTGCATTATTGTGTTGTTGTATATGTGAAACTGTGCATCTGACAAATCATAAAGAGCTGCACACTTTGTAACTGTGTTTTGTGCAATAAAAATAAAGCTTATTATAATAATAACAATAATAGTAGTCGTAGTAGTAATATTGCTAGCAGTAATTAATTAAGTTTGATGGTAATGATGGGGTCACTGATGACATCACTCAAAATGTGAACATTCTGTTCCTTTATTCCTTTACTCCTTTACTCCTTTACTCCTTTACTCCTTTACTCCTTTATTCCTTTAATGTGAAACCTTCTATCTGAACAGTTATTGGCTGTGGTCAGATAAGACTTGGGAACTTGACAGCCAGTCACAAGTCAAGAGCTTTTGGACCATTTTCATGCAAAATCTTCTGAACAGCAGCAACATCGTCAATGAGCATGGCGGAATAATCAGGAACATTTCAAGTACTCCACATCGGTACCACCAGCTACAAAATACTGGGCCTAAGTGGAGAAGGAGGTTTTGGCCGAGTCGCCAGATGTGTCGACATGTGGACCGAAGAGCTGGTGGCTATAAAAATGCACAAACTGGATGACGACCAGTTCAATCAAAGAGAATTTGCGATGTTGGAAAAGGTCAGCGCTCTCAACCCTGACCAGCACAACATTGTGAAATTAATTGAGAAGTTCCATTTCCATGGAATGTCTTGTCTTGCTTTCGAAATTCTGGACAGGAGCCTCTTTGACCTGATGTCAGAGAATGATATGATGCCACGGAGTCTCTGTGAAATCCGCCTTGTGACCCAGCAGGTATTGTTGGCGTTGAAAGCACTGAAGAACATTGGCATCATTCACACCGACTTGAAACCGGACAACATAATGCTGGTCAATCAAAGGGATCAGCCGTTTAGGATCAAGCTCATTGACTTTGGACTGGCTCGTCTATTAAGCCGTTTGAGGACTGGAATGAACATACAGAATATTTCATACAGGGCTCCAGAAGTGGTCTTGGGCCTCCCCTTGTCAGAGTCGGTGGACATGTGGGGATTAGGCTGTATCGTGGCATATTTGTACTTTGGCATTGACTTCTTCCCTGACACGTCTGAATACGACTGGATGAAAGCTCTGCTGCACTGGCTGGGCCAGCCAAATGATGAGCTGATAAGTGCAGGAAAACACAGCTGGAGGTATTTCACCTTAGATCAGGGCGCAGGCTGGAGACTAAGTACGCCAGACGAGCATGAGGATGTAACTGGTGTCAGGCCACTTGATATCCAACTACCTTCTGACTTGTTGAGTTCGGAGGATGCAGTGATGCGATGGCCAGAAAAACCAGATGATCATGAGTACGAAGAAAGGATGGCATTTTTGGACTTCATCAAGTGTTGTCTGAATGTGAACGCTGGGCAGAGAATGACTCCCAGCAAAGCCCTCAACCATCGTTTCATAACAATGGCTTATCTGGAGGAAGAAAAAGAAATCAACTCCAACACAGGCACAGCCTTTCATGTCATGCATGTGCCATCTCCGTGTTGTGGAGATGAACCAATCAATCTTTCAGATGGAGAAAACCGCCCAGATGAAGATTCCAACACTGAAAATGTAGTGTCCATCTCTTCAGACACAAACACCAGCAGAAAACATGAACTGAGGGAAAGTTACAGTGAAGAACAAGATGATGAAGAGGCGGCAACCTCTGACTGTTACTACGATGCAGATGTGGAGGTCTCCAGAGAGGAAGTTGACGACATTGAAGCTGAGAATTCAAAGCCAAGTGTTTACATGTGTGTACATGTTGATGATGATTTCTCTGTTTCTTCAAACAATGATGCTACAGCCACCACCAGACCTGTTGATGGTGAGGATCACAAGACTGCCAGTGATAGAGCTTGCAGGAAGAAACCATTTCATTCCATCTCCAAATTTTTCAGGAGAATGCAGAAGGGAGTTGTTTCTATCTTTAAACCTCTGAAGAATAACCTGCAGAGAAAAGGACAGATTCTTGTAAAACATCTTAAATTCAATCGGAAAACTGACAAGAAACCCAATGTGGTTTTCCAATTTCAATTTTTTTTTCTTTGAATATTTGTGGTTTTAAGTGCGTTGGATTATACAGATAATAAAGTTGTGTCATACAAGTTGAACTGAAACCGTTTCATGTTTTTCCACTGGATAAAGAAATCACTTTAGTTTCTTCCTTTAATTCATCAGCCATCATGTGTATCTAGAATCAGTTGGTAAAAAACAATCAAAGAATGGAGCTCAGCCAGAGACTAATACTCATTTTCTTAAGATAAAACTTTTTATGCAGCTTCACCTGAAGTGAACTTCAACAATCTGTCAGAGTGACCTCTACACACAGGGACACAATCGAGCCAGTTTATAATTCAAAGGTGCAAATGTTGCACACGCGGAGACAAAAAACACTGGTGGGGTTTGTGCCCTTCGAACCCGTCACCTCTTATATTACTCATGACTGCTACATCTGAAGGCATCAGAAATAGATCGACTGACGGCTCAGTGCACGAGGGAACTGACACAGTCTGAAGTCAGCTCATATCTCCACCAACATTCAATCAATTAATCTGCATCAAATCACATGCACACAAATATCAGTCCTATAAAGACGTTGGATTGGAAAAGCTCACTTTTCTGTGTGATGACCAGCAGAGGACGACTCCACCGGTAGTTCCTGTAGAAGTCTATGAGAAAATGATTCTCACTTGATTTATAACGTCAGTAAACATAAGGAGTTTATGAGTTTATAGGGAGTTATATCTAGTTTCATGTCTTCTTAAATACTATATGATGTTCATTGTATAAAATTACAGTCAATGTAGAGTCAACTATATGGTGGCCATATGGTGAGCTCAACGTGCTACAATTAAGAAAACACATGCAAATAGAAAAAAACACAATTCATCCATTTGACGACAAATATGCTTCAAAAGGTCACAACACAAGCAAATACAGAAACTCTTAATTTGCAAGTTTTTTCAATTTGCATGTGTTTTCTCGATTTGCAGCACGTTGAGCTCTCAGCCGCCATAATACACCATAAAGCACTGTATGCCCTGGGGCATGGATACCACAGTATGATTGACAGCTAATAATGTCCAATGGGTGCAGGTGAAACCCACAACCCCAATAATTCCTTTTATGCAAAGCAAGTGCTTTATTGTAGTTTTACTGCCTATTCATCATGACATCCTGTCCTGGCTTTGATCTTGACCCTATATATGTAGACGGGAAGAAGCGTCTGCATCATTCAGCAAAGAAGTTCAGCAGCAGAGTTTCTAGATCAATTCATAGCGACTTTTGAGAGCATAGCATTTACAAAGTTTTTTGGCATATTTTCTGAAGTACCAAAATAAAATAGACAGTAAACCATGTCAGCAAGTACAAAATTAGTTCGTGAGCCACGTCCCTCTGAGCATATCCAGAGGAAAGTCATCTCCTGGAAAGTGCGAGCAGACATGCAGCTGAACAAGGACGAGTACACCTGGAAGTCTTCAGTGCTGACATGTGTTCAAAGCTGCGCAGTCGCAGAGCCAAAGAATGATCCAGAGCAGGTCAAGACCCAAAAGGTGTTCAAACTGTTCCGCAGCATCCTCAACAAACTGACCCCTGAAAAGTTAGAAAAGCTGGTGAAACAGGTGACTGAACTCGACATCAACACCGAGGAGAGGTTGAGAGGAGTCATAGAGCTCACCTTCGAAAAGGCCATCTCCGAGCTAAGCTATTCAGGGGTCTATGCCAGAATGTGCCACGGCCTCATGGGGGTAAGTATGGCCTTTTGAAATCTTTGAAATTAAGCCTGTGAATGTTTGTGTGTTGATATTTTAGCTTAGATAGTGACAAAAAGCCTTCAAGCATTTAAGTGTGAGGAATTGGTTCAGAGAAGAGCACAATATGTTTCTGTGATCTACTAATAAGGACACAATCACTTTAATAAGAATGATATGATAACCATGTCTGGTATATGTAACAGAAATGTGCTCTTGCATTGGTGTTTACCATTAAAGTCCTAGTTTACACATACCTCTACCAGACTGATGACATTAATTTAGTGCCATAGTTCTGGGCCAATGGTCAACGTAATGGGATCGAGGAACTGAGAAGCCATTGGCACTACATAACACGACCTCACGTCCTCTCCTGCTCTTGGTAAATTTCTGTTTTCTCTCTTTGCAGCTCACAGTCCAAACCCCAGATGGACTGGAACTCAATTTCAACAAGCTTCTGCTCAAACGTTGTCAAAAGGCGTTTGAGAACAAAGATGACAATGAAATCCTGAAGAAGAAACAGGAGGAGCTGGAGGCTGCTTCAGGGGTACAGTAACATATTAAGAAATACCAGTTGGGTTTTTCATTTATGCACAAAGAAAGTCATGGCGATTGAACTTGAGTGAGTGATGGAGGGGATCCAAAGGCAACCACATACTGTGAAGAAAGCATTAGTCAAAGATGCTACATAATCGTATCTATATTTGGAACCGTCATGTTAAACATCTGGGTTTTAGAGATATAAAGTTAACTATCCCTCTGCTAAAGTGTCTTTTTCTTGATCCATGATATTTTCAACATCTTTCCCTGACAGGACCGGGAGAAGAAGAAGCTCACTGAAGAGTTAGAGGAGATTAAATACAAGGCCAAAAGGGAGTCCGTGGGTACCATGAAGTTCATCGGTGAGCTGTTCAAACTTAAAATGCTCATAGATGCCGTCATGTTCGACTGCATTGGCAAGCTGCTCAAGGACAATGATGAGGTGTCCCTGGAGTGCCTGTGCACACTGGTGTCCACCATTGGCAAGGACCTAGACCTTGGGAAGAGCAAGGTACAACACTCACGGTTACATATAGACGAAGTGTGTGGTAGAGAGGAAATTAAGTTCATAAGCATATTCATTACATGCATAATAGTTCTAATGAATGTGTAGCTGGATTAAGTTTTAATTAGTGCTTGTCTTCAGACTCGTTTGGACGGGTATTTTAGTCGGATGAAGCAGATCGTAGCGGAGCAGACCAGCAACAGGATCCGCTTCAGGTTGCAGGATGTGCTTGATCTTCGATTTGTAAGTTACATAAGCAACACAAACCACAGCTTTAAACAAGGATATGCACTGGCAATCATGAGACAACTAAAAAAGTGCTTATTAACAGAACGAATCAGATCACACTAATTGATGCAAGTCCATCAGTCCTGAGACCTGCTTTCAAAATTGTTATGCAAAGAAAAAAAAAATGTCAGAACATATTCACTGATCCACTGTGTTGACCACTGACAAAATCTGACAAATAATGTTTTAGTTCAGCTGAATCAACAGAGCATTGCACCATATTACTTGGAAATATGATTCTGTCATATTGTGCTGATCATCAAACACTATCCTGTTTACTGAAGTATCAGAGGGTTTAATCATTTCTTACTTTATTTGTCCTATCTTGTTCTCATTTATGCCTTTTGTGTTCATGACTGTAGGTCTTATGTTGAAGAAGTTATCAGTCCCTTATTAATTCACATATTATCTTCATTTCACATAACTTATTTGCTTATTTTGGCTCTTATAAGAAAGTATATATTTTCCAACGTCTAAAATTCTTTGTTTGGGTCGATCTTGTCAAAAGTGGAACTGTTAGTAAAATATTTATTATTAATCATCTGTGTTCTGCACTCTCCATCTCTTTCCATTCCAACCATTACAGAACAAGTGGGTGCCCCGGCACAAGGAGCAGGGCCCCAAGACCATTAACCAGATCTACAAAGAGGCTAAACTGGAGGGCCGGCGGTTCAACCAGCAGCCCAACCGACGGGACAACCGACGGTTAAACCAGCAGCCACCCTCCAAACCCCACCAACCTTTCCCACCACCCTCCAAACCCCACCAACCTTCCCCACCACCCTCCAAACCCCAAAAACCCTCCCCATCACCCGCCACCCCAACCAAGCCCAGCTTGACGGAGGAACAGCTTGAAAAGAAGTTCAGCGCCATCATCGAGGAGTACGTGAACATCAATGACATGAAGGTACACTGATGAGCAGTTGTTAGAAGAATGAAATGAGACCATTAGCACCACTGTTTGTGACAGTTCCTTACCTCAGTTAATTTCCTGTGGCTGCTTCACAATAAAAGTCCCTGTGTAGTTTGCTGGGTGAACAGTTTTAATGTGAAGCGGTAGCAGCACTTTGACTTCTATCAGTAATAGTTCCATTTATGACGTTACACTGAAGTTTCTGCAAACATCATCATTTATCTCTGTCTGTGTGATGTCCATCACTGTCCCAACAGGAGGCGCTGCAGTGTGTGCAAGAGTTGAAGAGCACTCAGCTGCTATTCATGTTTGTGAGAAAAGGGCTGGAGTACACGCTGGACAGCAACGCCACCACCAGGAAGCGCATGGGCCTGCTGCTGCACCGGCTCATAGAGAGCGGCATCCTCCCACCTGAGCAGTACTGTAAAGGGTCAGTGCTGAGTTCCAGAGAGGTTCCACAAAAACAAAACAAGCCAAATGCTAATTCAGTTGGAAACTCTTCTTTTTGTCATCTTATGAAAAACCTTCAACTAGCTTCTCTTTTTTTTTTCTTCAAATAAATATTGAAATGTGTGCTCTCTGTTTGTTCAGGCTTCAGGGAATCATGGAGGAAACTGAGGACCTGGCAAGAGCCATCCCCAAAATCGGGCTGTACCTGTCAGAGCTGCTCACTCCCATGCTCCTTCAAGGTGGGATCCCCATGGGAGTGCTTTTCACGTAAGTAGCCAAAACAGAGAAGGAATGTTTTTTATTTATTTATCAATCACTGTTAATTTGTTCCTTGGTTTTGTCTCCAGGGAGATTTCAAAGCCTCTGATCCCTCTGGGAACAGGAGTCCTGCTGGTTCACATCCTCAATGCACTGTGCAAAACAATGGTGAGAACTGTCTCCATTTACGTCCCTTGTCTAGATTCTATGTAATATAATGATCAGTGGATGTGTTGATGAATCAATCAGTAATGTGTATCTTCTCATCAGAGCCGTGAGCAGGCAGGCATAATGTGGAAGGATGCTGGCCTCCGGTGGAAAGACTTCCTGCCCGAGGATGAAGACGTCCACAAGTTTGTGACGGAAAAGGTGAGAGGTCGCTCTCTAGCTTCATCACCAACTGAAAGATGGTCTGAAATTTCAACTATACTTTTGAGATTTTGACAGGTTTAGAAACTAGTACGAGTGAAAGTGGAATATTGGAGGAAACGTCAGTTCCTTGGAAACAACAATAGAGAAGAAACTGAAGATGGGTCATGATTTAAAATCTGTGCCATTTTCTTTATGGACAACTCAAAGTTGACAGTTTTGTTTTATATGGTGAATTACAAGTGGGGGGAGTGGAGGTACCAGGAGGTGCAAGACATGCTGAACACTATGCCTCTGTCTATAGAATGTGGAGTTCACTCTGGGCGAGGAATCGAAGGAGAGTCAGGAGAAGAAGGAGCTGAGCTCTGCTGAGCAGAAAAAGCAGCTGGACACACTGATCCAGGACAAGGCAGACAACCACACCATCTCTGACTGGATTGAGGTTTGTTCCTCCAGTTCAAATTCAATCTACAATCTGTTGTTGTTCTGGCTGAATGTTTCCTCTGCATGAGAGGACTGCAGCTGTTTTCCACTTGTGCTTTAATAAACATGTTTGTGTGTAGAACAACCTCGATGAGCAGCAGACCTCCTCCAACACGTTCATCAGAACTCTGACAACCTGCATCTGCCAGTCAACAATCATCTGTAAGTCAAGTTCTTCACATTCCCTATGAGAGAATATTGATAACAGACTAAATGTGATGAGGTGATGGTCCTGACAGTGTTTAATGAAGCTTTCCTTACTTTTACCTCAGCTGGTGAAAACTGCTACATTGTGGACCACGATCTGATCAGACAGCGAGCCGCACTGCTGCAGAAATACCTGCAGGATGAGAAGAAGCAGCTGCAGGCTCTCTCCGCCCTGCAGGCCCTGATGGTTCAGATGGATCACCCTAGCCGTGAGTCTCATTACTCATATTTATACTTCACTTTCAGACGCCCTGAATCTGTTTCCGTGCAAAATGTCTGTGATTTAGTTTACTACAGAAATTACACTAACACAGTTCAGATGTCTCTTCTCGTTCAGCTTTGAAATGATTCTAATTGTTTGACATATCTTGTCTCCCTCCCTCCATCAGAGCTGCTGCGGATGTTCTTTGACTGTCTTTACGATTTTGACGTGATCACAGTCAGGACGTACTACAAGTGGGAGTTAAACAAGGACCCCACCAAGCCGCAGGGCAAAGACGTGGCCCTCCAGTCTGTTACTGGCTTCTTCGCATGGCTCCATGAGGTGAACTAAGGCTGCCAACCATCGAAACTGACATCAAATTCACCTTTCCATCTGTTCTCTTTTTTCCTGTGAACTGTCAGCTGTGGGTTCACTATCACTGATAAACTGGGTACAGTTGTATGATTTGTTTTCATGATGATTGGGATATGAGAACAAAAGATAATGAACACATGCAGCAGGGCCTGAGTTAGTGTTTGCCTCTGATCCAGTTTCCTTTATCAGTCTGAAAACCTGAAACACAATGTTTGCATTTTGCTTTAGTTAAAATAAATATCGGCTAAATTCACTCATGAAAGCATGTGGCCTTTCAAATCCTTTCAATAATGGTGAAGCAATAGGAACTTTGCTTTATGAGAATAAAAGTGAAACTAAAACGACCACTTAAACATTTTGGTGTTTACGCTGAGTAAACTGTGTGTGATGCTGTTGTATCTGTTTAACAGCAAACACGCAGGGAATGATTCAGAACCTTTAAATCCCTCACGTCAGCTTTAAAGTCTGACCTTTGACCTTCCAGTGGAGGCCAAGCTTTTAAAAGCACACAGACGTTTTTACTGGAGCCGAACGAACAAACCTTTGCAGATACGTTTAGTTGAAATGAGCTGGTTTTTACTGTGACCACATTTGTTTTAAAATAACTTTAAAATTCAAGTCTGGCACTGATACGACTGCAGTTTAAACAGATCCCATGATTATGCAGGATTAAGATCTTGTGTCACATTTCATGTGCAAAAAAAAAAGACATTTAGAAACTTAAATGTTGTGCTATGTAAACAGATATATAATATTCATAATAATTCATGACTCATTGTTCAGGAGCAGAAACGCTGTGTGAGGGGAACTGATTGAATGAAAATCTGATTTTCAGATTCAGTTTAATTTCACATTCTGAGGTTGTAATTTTCTTCAATGTTCATCGTGACATCAAGTTTCCTTCAGCATCACAATGATCCAGTGACAGCTCATCACTGGGTTCAGCTGATCACAGTCAATTCAGCTGCTTTAACGACAAAAAACAACAACAGCAAGATGGCCGGCGGTTCAACCGGCAGTCTGAACGACGGTTCAACCAGCAGTCCGACCTTCGGGACGACCGGCAGTTCAACGAGCAATTAGACCGACGGGATGGTCGACAGTATGATCAGTGCCACGGTAGCTTCAGTCAGGAGAATAAGGAGCGCAATTGTGAGAGCAAGCAGGGAGGGACTACCACTTCTACTCCTCCTCACCCCAAAACAACCCTCCCCACCACCCTCCAACCCCTACAACGTCACTTAACTCAAAAGTTTAATCCAGTTATTAAACTATTGAAATAATTTTAATAAACTTCCTTGAGGTCCTTGACTTTGCTGGTGCATATTGGCTGGCGATCCGCTAAACTTTTGAGTTAAGTGACGTTGTTTCCCTTTAGATTATCCGCCCGCACGGGACGCCGTGAAGTAAAGCCAATGACACCTGACATTCTATTGGTTGGGGACTTTTGACAGGGTTGTAACACAAAAAATTCCAAACTTACAGGAGAAAACCAAGAGCAGACAATTCAGGAGTACACAGAAAGCAGCCAGGCTGGAGCACAGGAAATCTGTGCAAGCACACAGTTTGAGCAGAGACAGAGCAAGTTTAAGTGCAAACAGGAGCTACTTGAGAGCAAGGGAAGGCTTTTGATGAACAGTAATGCACATTCTGAACAGAAATTCTCATGCTGACTTGTTGAATTTATGTTCAGAATGTGCAACTGAAAGATCACGCTCTTGATTAAAGATAGGAAAAAAACTCCATACAGTTCCACATCATTAAATAAGTTTGAGTTGTGAATGCATATGTAAAGCTACAGTCCCCTCCAAAAGTATTGGAACGGTAAGGCAAAATCCTTTATTTTTGTTGTTCACTGAAGACATTTGGGTTTAAAATCAAAAGATGAGTATGAGACAAGAGTTCAGAATTTCAGCTTTTATTTCCTGGTATTCACATCTAGATGTGTTAAACAACTCACGACATACCACTCTTTGTTTGAACCCACCCATTTTTCAAGTGAGCAAAAGTATTGGAACACATAATCTTAAAGTAAATAACATTTAGTATTTGGTGGCATAACCCTTGCTTGCAATAACTGCCCCAAACCTGCGACCCATCGACATCACCAAACAGTTTTTTTCTTCATTTGTGATGCTATTCCAGGCTTTTACCGCAGCTTCTTTCAGTTCTTGTTTGTTTCGGGGTGTTTCTCCCTTCAGTCTCCTCTTAAGGAGGTGAAATGCATGCTCTATTGGGTTAAGGTCAGGTGATTGACTTGGCCAGTCTAAAACCGTCCACTTTTTCCCCCTGATGAAGTCCTTTGTTTTGTTGGCAGTGTGCTTTGGGTCATTGTCCTGCTGCATGATAAACTTCCTCCCGATTAGTTTCAATACATTTCTCCGTAAATTGGCAGACAAAATGTTTCTGTACACTTCTGAATTCATTCTGCTGCTACCATCATCAGTTAAATCATCAATAAATATCAATGACCCTGTTCCAGAAGCAGCCATGCACGCCCAAGCCATGACATTACCTCCACCATGCTTCACAGATGAGCTTGTATGCTTCGGATCATAAGCAGTTCCTTTCTTTCTCCACACTTTGGCCTTTCCATCACTTTGGTAGAGATTAATCTTGGTCTCATCAGTCCATAAGATGGTGTTCCAGAACTTTTGCAGCTCATCTCTGTACTTCTTTGCAAATTCCAATCTGGCCTTCCGATTCTTACTGCTGATGAGTGGTTTGCATCTTGTGGTGTGGCCTCTATATTTCTGCTCTCTGAGTCTTCTTCGAACAGTGGATTGTGATACCTTCACCCCTGCACTGTGGAGGTTGTTGGTGATGTCACTTACTGATGTTTTGGGGGTTTTCTTCACAGCTCTCACAATACTTCTGTCATCAACTACTGTTGTTTTCCTTGGCCGACCTGTTCGACACCTGTTACTCAGTACACCAGTAATTTCTTTCTTTTTCAGGACATTCCCAATTGTTGTGCTTGGTATGCCCAATGTTTGTCGAATGACTCTGATTGACTTTCCTTCTTTTCTCAGCTCGACAATGGCTTGCTTTTCTCCCATAGACAGCTCTCTGGTCTTCATGTTGGTTTATCCTCTTTAACAGGAAATGCAGTCTTGATAGGTTTGAACCAAGGGTGAAAACTTAGACTAGTCATGCAGAGCTATTTAATGTTTGGAAAATCAACCTAAAAGGCAACATCTGGGCAACAAGAAACACCTGTCAGTCACATGTTCCAATACTTTTGCTCACTTGAAAAATGGGTGGGTTCAAACAAAGAGTGGTATGTCGTGAGTTGTTTAACACATCTAGATGTGAATACCTGGAAATAAAAGCTGAAATTCTGAACTCTTGTCTCATACTCATCTTTTGATCTTAAACCCAAATGTCTTCAGTGAACAACAAAAATAAAGGAATTTGCCTTACCGTTCCAATACTTTTGGAGGGGACTGTATGTGATCAGATTAAATCACACCCTGACATTTGATTGGCAACAAATAATTCCATGACGCCATTTAGAACTGAGCCAGTGTCTTAAAACACCCACACAACAATGCAGTGAAGTTCATACATGACAAGCCGTTTGTAAATGCAGGCTGGACAGGTTTATTTTTATTTTTTTTTATGTTTTTTTTTATGTAACATATGTTTTCAATAAATTTGCTAATAATTCAAAATATATTTGTGGATTTCTATTGATATATTTAAAATAGTAAATATTTGTGTGCATTAGAACATTTGTGAAGTTGACCAAGCTTTTTTTCTTGGTAGTTTTTTGCTTCATTGTTTAAATTAATTTATTTGACATACATTTCACTTACTCGTAAATGTTCCGAAATATAGGCTGCCTCAATCATGTCTCTGAAATAACGTGGTCAAAATCAATTATTTTGTGAAGTGGAGGAAATGTACTCTAGTTTATAACAGTCCTTGAATCTGCCACTGCAGGTGCAACAGTTCTCAGTTGTGTCTTGGTGCCAATAAGTGATGAGCACTGGATCTCCTAGATGGACGAAACATGAAAAACGGAACCAAACAAAACATTGATTTTAAATTTGGTGGTTATGAGTTAAGTTTTGTTAATTAGTGAATATTCAAACATGTTTATATATTTATCACCCCAGAGTGAGCCTTGTTTGGAGTTTCTTTGTAATTCTAGTTCATGAAAACGTTACAAATGCCAGAACCAAGCATTGCACAGTTGCCAGTTAGTCAGTCACCCTTACAAGTTGTGAGATTTCAAGAATCCGTGATTGTTGAATTAAAAACCTTTAATGCAAAGCATGTAACTGAGCTTTAACATGCATTTCTATATTTTATTCTGAGCAGGTTTATTGTGAGAGCTCACATTTGAGCTCACATTGTAGTCATTGTAGATGCATCTGGATTTAAAATCTATTGTAGACCCCACTACTCCTGTTCACCTCCCATGCAAATGTTGTGATTTATTCCACAAAATGGTGTAAAATGAAAATTGGGTGGGTTGCATCTCATCAAATGGAAACATAATGTTGAAAAAACTTCATGCAAAGCCTCGTGACTCATCCTCGAAAGGTACGGAATGTCAGTGACTTCCCCACAGTCTGGTCTGCAAAGCTGTAATGGCCTCATTACTTCCCCATGAGGCTGGAGACAAGAAGAAGAGAAGAAACACTGATTCAGTGGCACAGGAGATATTATAACAGTCATTTTCACAGATATACACTGTTAAAGAAATACATGATTTCATCCAACTTTGGTTTTTAAATAGATTTATGCCTGCAGCAAATTTACATCCACATTGTCTGTGCCTTTCTTATGAAGGTATTATTACTGACACAGACTGATACTGATAAGAAAGTCCACCAAACTAGACCAGCATGAGTCAAATGTGACCTGAATAATAGCCTGTGCAGGATTTTTGTTTTTAAAACATCAGATTTCTAATATTCTGCACAATATTGAGCATCAACACATCATATATATTTCTTTCAGCAACCTGAGTACCTGCTGCATCACATAAATCATCACTTATTTACTTTCCGTATTTATTTGCTCTCCACTTTATTTATGAGTTTTTTGACCAATTAAATTGACTTTTCTTCTGGCTTGAAAGGTGACAGCGTTTGCTTAGCTGTGCTGCTGAAGTAACATCCAGGCTCGTGCACCAGATTGTGTGCCCAGATCTCTCTAACAGGCCATGCCTGCAGTGGTGCATTTGAAAGCTCAGGCATGGAGTAGCATTAGGAGAAGCTAGATCAAATAACAGATTGGTCAGTCTTTAATTTCACATGCTGGCAGTGGAGGTCCTTGTGACTACTGAATGAGAAATGTTTTCAATAAAATATATAAATTCTTATTCAATCATCACAACTGCCATTTGGGAACCGAACTTCATTTCTCACAGATCAGAGCAGTGTGCTTTTGAATACAAATCTGAACAAAAAGTAGTCATCTTGATTTACACCTTGAGCACTGGGTGTGAATGTGACCTTTAACTGCCTCATTGGGATGAGGGTGGGGGTCACATTCCCTTGTTAACCCACCTGTGTTCATGTTGTTGCACAGCCTGGAGTCAGTTTAATAAAAGATCAGGTTGTTTATTGAAATTTAAATGAAACATATGAATCAGTATGAAAGAGACTGAGGGTGAAAATTATATCACAATAAATCTCTAGCCAGGATCAGGACAGAGAGCGACAGACATAATGGATCATTCTGTGTGGAATCAAATTAGTGTGTTGTAGCATTTTCTCAAAATCAGTTCAAATCTCACCTATATCATGAATGAGTCCCAAAACCAAGGCCTGGAAACAAATCGCAGCTGAACACCCCTCACCTCACCCTCTCCTTCCAAACATGAAAAAAATAATCTGTGTAAGCCTTTAATTGTCATAAAAACTCAAAAAATATTGAGTTTGTCCAGTCTGGACTAATGTAAAAAACATGGCAGCCTCCGTAGAGAGGACCCACTTGATGTAAATATGAAGTATTTCAATATAAAGGACCTTTTCTGGGGTAAAGACAATTACAATTCATCCAATTTAGATGAAACAAAGGAGTAAAAACATCATGAGGATTATTCTACATTAAATTTCTGCCAATAGATCCCTTTCACCTCAATCTTACACACTGGACCATTAAATAAAACACATTTTCCATTCAGAAAAATAAACCATATTTTCTTTCATGTAGTTTAGCAGGATCTGTGGGTTTTAAGAAATGAATCAAGTTCCACTCCACCACCCATCTTATGACTGTGGTCCAGTCTGCATCCTCTTTCTGGACAGTCACATAAGAACATGATACTTTACCAGTCTGAGATAGTGAAGGTTAAAAATCCATATTAGAGTTAAGGTGTAAATGTGGATATGAATGTTGTGTTTTTATACATGTTGGGTGGAAACTCACTACAGAGAAAAACTGAAACAAAATGAGTTTCATTCACGTGGTAACATGGTTCATATATGGATAATTACTAAGATCATGTTTCCATCAGTGATCAGACCCTGATTGATTGTTGTTCTCTGGAAGAACTAGTGATGAGTGTTGAGCAGAGGATGTGAGCTCTCATTGACTCAGTGTGTGGCTCTTAAAAGAGCCGTTGTGTTGTTGAGCAGTTGAAAGTGAGTTTATCCACCGAAGCCGTACAGAGTGCGGCCCTGTCTCTTCAGAGCATACACCACGTCCATGGCGGTCACGGTCTTCCTCTTGGCGTGCTCGGTGTAGGTGACAGCATCGCGGATGACATTCTCCAGGAAAACCTTCAACACGCCGCGGGTCTCCTCGTAGATCAGACCGGAGATACGCTTCACTCCGCCACGGCGAGCCAGGCGGCGGATGGCGGGCTTGGTGATTCCCTGGATGTTATCACGGAGAACTTTGCGGTGACGCTTTGCGCCTCCTTTACCGAGACCTTTTCCTCCCTTTCCTCGTCCAGACATTTCTCTTCAGTCAGATGAGAGCTAGTCAATAGTGTGGTCCGCGGGAATCACAGCTATTCATAGCCTGCTTGAGGACGTGCTAGAAGACAGAGGCGGCCGTATTCCTCCTCTGTGGATCCGCTGATAATAAACTCTTTGGTCGCGCTAGCGCCCCCACAGGACTTTGGATGTAGGACGGTAGATAATAAGGTTTCATTTAAACAGTAAGAATACAACATGCAACTCCCCCAGAGCCTCAGATCAACACATTCAAGAGCAGCCACATCTGCCCCTGGTCACAAGCAACAACCAGCTCCCAGAACAATCACAATCAGTCTGTGTTGAATGCAACAAGCATTATACTGCTACAGAATGATTACAGAGAGAACTAATAAAAGAGGATATGTGAATAACTAGATGTGGCGTTCGACCACGCCACCGGGTTCCCCCCACGACAGCCAGAGACGAACCAGTCCAACCATTGTGGGTTCAGCAACATCTTTTTATTCACCCCCAACTGAAACTTACAAAACATGTAACTTAACTGTCCAGCACTTTCTGCTGGACCTTCAGCTTCACCCAGTGTTCTCCGTGTTCTTTTTGTGCCTTCTCGAGTCTCAGTGTTCTCAGAGCCTTCTCAGAGTTCTCGAGTGTCTTGTCCTCCCGAGGCAGATCTGCTGCCTCCTTTTAACGTCTGAGGATCAATCAGCTAACAGCTCTCACCTGTGCTGATTGATCCTCAGTGGTGCAGGTGAAGGTGCTCTCTCCGCCCCTTCACCTCCACACTAGACATTAGTTCAATGATGTTCAATGTCTAAGTCATATGTCAGAACAAGAGCAAGAGTGTGATTGAAACAGTGAGTGGGTTTAATTACATGTACAGTGAAACCAATTGAATCTATTAATTGTACAGACATCACACGTGATGGTGATGGTCACCCCACTGTGCATGTACAAAGCAGTGGGGGGGTCCTGTCAGCATGACCCAGTGCAGCCTCTCCAGTAGAGTCTTTGGTTCTCTCTTTCCAGAGGGAGGACCGCTGTGGAGGGAATCAAACACAGAGCACACTTACAGAGACAAGCTGCTGGAAATCAGGACCGGTACACTGTCACTAAGCAAACCAAGCTTCAATCAAGAAGCTTAAATCTAAATGATCGAGAGTTGTGCACTGATTAAGTGTTGCACTCTCTGTCTGTGTTACAGCAGGACAAGATGTATAATGTCCTCTATTCTACACATTCATCTTTCAAATACGTCTTCCCTGTCGAAGCCTGGTGGCTGCATTACCCACAATCCAACTCAAATGCCAATTGTTATGCTACAAGCAGCTAAGCCTAATAATGGTTCTGCATGCTTCATGGCTGCACGTTGCATTGCAGCGAGGGAGGTAAGGTCAGTGGAATAAGCAGATAATGACCCTGATGATGAAGTAGAGGCAGCTGTACCACAGTGATGGATCGAAACAGGAAAAGAACAGTCAGCAATTTGGGAAATGCTTGTGTTCTTACTACACAAGAAGATCTGTGGTGAGCTGAAGATGAACCCTAAACATCATACAATATCAGAGTAATGGAACAGAATCAGGAAGTGAAACAAGCTTGATAACCTTAAACAACTGTTATTTAACTGTGTTATAGACACACCTGGCACTCACACTGCTCCAGTGTTTAAGAGACGCTAAAATGATGATGTAGACACACAACCGCTTTCTGATTTGTGGTTAAAAAATTAAAACAACTGCTTACATGAATAAGAGATGAGATTTTATTCAAGCGATCTGCTACAATCCTACAACTAACAATCAAAGACTTCCTGTTCCAGCACGTGCATCACCCTTGTATACGAGTTGTCACATGATATGTGTTTTCATGCTTGTTAGTATTGATGGGGGATTAAAACTAATACGGAGAGAAATATTGGTGTGAACAAAAATCGTTTTAATTTGAAAACCCTTTTTTCAAAGCTCCATGGGATCCTCTAAGAATATTGATGTCATGTTTCAAATGAATTGATTGGTCAGTGAGTGGAACTTTTATACAGGTTGATCTCTTATCTCCAATTTAACCTGCTCCAGAGCAGGTTAGCCGTTCAGCATAAGTTACCATGGTGATTTACACCGATAAGATGTGAACAAGCTTTGTATGACTGGAAAACCTGAATTTATCCTGAATTTATCGCGATAAGAGCAGGTTTGGCCTCGTAGTACAGGCCCTGGTCATAGATCCCCCAACTGACAATCTTGGTTATCTTTTCCTTTCATTCCTCATCCATCTGTATTTTGCTCCAGCACTGGATTTAGTTTTAGTCTGAGAGTGTGTCACTCTCTTGGCATTTGGTTTATGTCAAGAGCCCCCTGTCTTGTGTCAGTCCATTTGTTTTTACCTGCGTAGCCCTGTAGGCTGAAAGCTCTCCGGTCTCTGACGGACTGTAATCCAACCCTGGCAGCCTCCGTATCACTCACTGCAGCAAGGTCCAGTTTAGCAGAAATGACCTATCCTATGTGATTCACATGATACCTTTAGAAGGGATTCACTCATTAGAAGGGACACTATGTTGTCCATATTATACTCTGAATAGATACACTGTAACTAGACTTAACTTTATTAAATGAGTAGTCCATAGCTTTTCAAAATTATCTCTATCTCCAGCAATATACTCATATGAATAAAACAATGTTTTTATGGAACATGGATCATTGTGATATAGCATCATCACCATCCCACAAAAAATCCGATATCTAGTGCAAATTTCATATTTTTTAATCAGTAAGACAAAAAAACCTAAGAACCCCTAGTGAAAAGACTCAAGGCATTTTAAACAAATGGTTTATCAAATGTGTAGTACTTCAATCATTTCTACTGTGACACAACTTATGTCTGTACCACAGTTGACAAAGTAAATACTTTGAATGTTTATTTTCATTTAAATATTTTAAAAGTCATGAGAGATTACGCTTGCCAAATGATGGATTTAGCACACTATGGGGATATATTATGGGAACAACTAAACTATTTAGCAAAGAAAGCTAAAGTTTTTGGTTGATATGATGTGTAGTCCTAATTATGCAATGACTCATTTACCAAATCTGACAGCAGGAAAAACAACCAAATGCAGTATAACATACACATTTTCTAATAAATGATGGAACCTGTTGACTTTTTGTATTAAATGAAAGAGAAATGTGGCCCAATATTAATGTGATAATATTTTGTTTACAGGCTAATTTACCCACAGCAATCTACACAAACTCAGACTGCACGCGTGTGTATATTCTGGATACACACAGTGTTTGTTGAGACTGAGGTCTTCATTTGTAATATGAATATGTTACTGGCTATAAAAGTCTGAGACTATTTGATTTATAGATCGATAGCTATCAAACTGTCAGCTTGACAGAAATGTATCTGAAACACACAAAGGGAATAATTTAATGTATGAGACCAATAGTTTTTGATAAACCTTTGTCATTGTTTAATGATTATTTTTCATAAATAATGATGAACATACTATACAAACACTTGTATCTTTAAAATGAAGAACAAAAGTTTTTTACGAAATCGCAGAATAACAACAAATCCCGTACATCATACACATTTTCTAATAAATGATGGAACCTGTTGAGTTTTTGTATTAAATGAAAGAGAAATGTGGCCCAATATTAATGAGATCATAGTTTGAAATTAATATTTAGTAAACTTGACTAATCCAACCCATGGACATGAAATGTAGCTCTAATGATAGAATGACTCTCCAGCATCCTCAGCATGAAACGTTCACGGCTCTGATAGAAAGTCTGGCTCCACTTCACCATGAGCCTCGGCCATCAGCGGTGTGTTTGCTGCCTGCACAATAACCTGACTTTCTTCCAAAGGATCATCAGCAGGTGCTTGTTTTGACTCGGTCTCTCTGAACAAACATGTGGAGCAGCTGGGAGACGGATGTTGGTGGAGCTGTGGTGCTTTTCAAGTCATTTTAGGAGAGAAACGAGTGGGAAAAGCCGCCGAGCAGCGCTGCTCACCGCGGTGAACGGGTGAGGTTTGGAGGCTCCACCGACAAAATGCAGAGAGCATCAGAGCTCTTCATGACTTCAATATGAAGACACACAAGTCCGCTACCTGCTTCCTCACTGTCAGCCTCCAGCACCGCTCACCCACTGATGTTTCACTCGTTTATCAGTGAAGAGAAAACACAAGTGTCTCGGCGTTCACACTGCACACAGCAGCCACGGCTGGATTGAGTCTCCACGGTTCTCATGGTGTGTTCAAGTACCGCCTCCCGATCGGGACTCTTCATTAGTCCGGTTACTCACTCCGATAGTTCCTCGTTGATCTAAACTCAGAGACAAAGATGGCAGAAGTCGCTCCAGCTGCAGCCGCCGCCCCGGCCAAAGCGGCCAAGAAGAAGGTTGTGAAACCGAAGAAGGTCGGCCCCAGCGTCAGGGAGATCATCATCGAAGCCGTGTCCGCGTCCAAGGAGCGGAGCGGCGTGTCAGCGGCCGCCCTCAAGAAGGCTCTGGCTGCCGGAGGCTACGATGTGGAGAAGAACAAGTCCCGCGTCAACACCGCCATCAAGGGCCTGGTGATCAAGGGGACTCTGGTCCAGACCAAGGGAACCGGGGCCTCCGGCTCATTCAAGATCAACAAGAAGGTGGAGCCCAAGGTGAAGAAGCCGGTCAAGACGGCTGCTCTCAAAGTGAAGAAGCCCGCCGCCAAGAAACCCCTAGCGGCCAAAAAGGCCAAAGCAGCGGCAGCCAAGAAGCCAGCAGCCGCTAAAAAGTCCCCGAAGAAGGTGACGAAACCCGCAGCGGCCAAGAAAGCAGCCAAGAGCCCCAAGAAGGCGGCGAAGAGCCCCAAGAAGGTGGCAGTCAAGAGCCCCAAGAAGGTGGCGAAAAAGGCTCCTGCAGCCAAGAAAGCCCCCGCGAAGAAGGCTGCCAAACCCAAAGTGAAGAAGACAGCAGCCAAGAAGAAGTGAGCTGTCCTCACTGTGAAACATGTTCATCCTGCTAAAAGGCTCTTTTAAGAGCCACACACGTCTATCCACAAAGAGCTGCTTCCTCATCAAACATCACCACTGTCACTCACTGGCAACACATATGTAGAGACTGACTTCTTAACTAAAGAGAGTCGAGTTATATAGAAACATGTTCAATATTTATTTGTCACCATGTCAAGTTATTTAATGTTAAATACATCAAATACAAATTAATTTAAACGATATTTAGACACTGAAGTAGAAGCAGGCTACTACTCTCACACACACACAAAATATGTTCAATATGTATTTGTTACAATGTCAAGATTAAGAAGTAATTTAATGTCAAATACATCAAAGTACTATCAAGTCGTTTTAAACATCTTAAAACACACTGTGAAGGAGAAGCAGACTACTACTGACACACACACACACACACACACACACACACACACACACACTGTGCAACATGATGTTCAGCTTTACATCATATAATTATACTTGAGATTGTCTTCTTCTTAAAGAGTGTATATATATATAGCATGAGAAAGACTTACTTAGTTGCGGGTGAGCTGTTTAGAAATTAGACAATATCTGCTTTACATCATATATTTCTACAATTAGATTTTCTGATTGTGATATGTGATCCTGACAGACTCTTCACATACATTATTGATATTTTATTTTATTTGTATAGCACAGAATAATAACATCTCAGGGCACTTTACAGAGGCCGTACACAATTATAGAGAAACCCAACGGTTCTCACAATGAGAAACACTGACGACTGTGGAGAGAATAGAACAAACTCCCCTTTAACAGAAATACACTTCTAGAACCAGACTCAGTGTGTGTGGCCATCTGCCTCGACTGGTTGGGGTGACACGAGAGAAATGTGGCAGAGATGATGAGATCACAGCATCTGACTCACACTGAGCACTCATGCTCTCCGAGTGGTGCCACTGTGATGAGATGTAGTAACACGAGGGAACCAAGAGATGGCGCAGCACTACAATATGAGAACCAGAACACCGTCCACTACCATGATGAAGTCTCCTACATGTCCTGTCAGAAGCTTTGTTTTCCAGTAGGTCAGCTGCTCCTGATTTATTCTCATCTCATGATTCAAACACTAAGTTAATTTGTTTCATGTAAATATCAACAGATCTTGTGTGGAAGTAAATCTAAGTAACTCCCACCTGAAGATTGTTTTTCAAATCTTGACTATGACTCTGCTTGGGTGTGTCCACATATAGTCATTTACACCCAGTGCTCACATGTAATTGCTCAATAGCAATTTAGTGTTTCAGATTTAAAAGAGTTTCTTTCAAATCATCATCTCTTTACCTTTGTATCTAAACCTCTCGAACCCTATCCTGACTTGTTCTCTCCACCTTGACAACAGCCCTGTGTAGGTGTGTTCACAACTTTCAGAATACAATTTTAAACTACTAAATTAGACACATTGTATCAGGACCATGGACAGAGCAGTTAGTTGTGTTTAGGTGCTGTACTTCAACAGTTTGTTTCTCTGAATGGATGTTGTGGAGCAGAGCGCAGCCGCTTTACACTTCAAGTCTCTGTGGAAACAGGCTACACATTTAAATACACACGTAGGGGAGAACAGAGTAAGATGAACCAGTCAGTCATGCAAAGTGAATTCATCATGTTCATAACCTCAAAATAACTGTTGATCTGAGTTACTGTGTGAACCAGTTTTGTGAAAATGGTGCATGTGGGATAAATTGAGTCATTGCTCACTGAATTATAACACATAGACAAACTGTAAAAGTTTATGTATGTGTTAAAATGTGTATTTAATGGATACCTTGTTGGCTAATGTCATGTTCAAGTCACACAAACATGTTAACTACACAAAAGTACATGTATACATACATTCTTTCTGTATCTAACACAAAAAGGTCAGAATTTAACCCTTACTAAAATGTTTGAGTAACATGTTGAACAACAGTAAACAACCATATGGTTTTACTTAAAACGTTTTTGCCTTTGTTAAATTGATGGAATATGTTGTACCAGTTATTAATGTGGCACCATTTACCCATAGAGTGTAAATCTGAAACAATACTAATCACATGCTTTATCAGCTATGGGTACCCAACAACCTGAGGTATAACTTCTGTTCCTTGTTTGTTCAGTACTTGTGTATTTTCCAAGTTAGATTAGGACATGTGGAGACTTGCTCTTTACCAGAGGTGAGTGTGTGGCTCTTAAAAGAGCCTTTGTGTTGGTGGTTTCCAGCAGCTTCGCTTTACTTGGACTTGGCGGCCTTCTCGGTCTTCTTGGGCAACAGAACAGCCTGGATGTTGGGCAGCACGCCGCCCTGAGCGATGGTCACTCCGCCCAGGAGTTTGTTGAGCTCCTCGTCGTTGCGGACGGCCAGCTGCAGGTGGCGGGGGATGATACGGGTCTTCTTGTTGTCGCGGGCGGCGTTTCCAGCCAGCTCCAGGATCTCAGCGGTCAGGTACTCCAGCACAGCCGCCAGGTAGACGGGGGCGCCGGCACCGACGCGCTGAGCATAGTTGCCTTTACGCAGCAGTCTGTGAACACGACCGACGGGGAACTGGAGCCCAGCGCGGGACGAGCGGGTCTTTGCCTTCGCTCTGGCCTTTCCGCCTGTTTTGCCTCTTCCAGACATTTTCAATTTGTTTCCTGAAACACGTCAAGAGAAACTGCGGCAACCAGCTCGAACCCTCGCTTATATATCAGCGGATCGCGCGGGACGGTTCATGCCAGACCAACCAGACAAGACGCCTCCAGCGGAGCAGGGGGGGTCGTTCTACACTTTTTTCTCCAATAAGCAGCGGGGACTCAGGCGGTGGGTCGCTCCTTTCGGCGGCGCTGAGCTTCAGGAGGAGCCTCTCACCAATCAGGACCCGGGGACCTGAAACCGCGTCACCATTTCACGACAAGCTCCGTCGTTTAAAAGCAGAGTGTCGCTGCTCTACTTCACTTTTCCTCCCGATCAGAGAGAGAACACATACAATGGCAAGAACCAAGCAGACCGCTCGTAAATCCACCGGAGGCAAAGCCCCCAGGAAGCAGCTGGCCACCAAGGCTGCGCGTAAGAGCGCCCCGGCCACCGGCGGCGTGAAGAAGCCTCACCGTTACAGGCCCGGTACCGTGGCTCTGAGAGAGATCCGTCGCTACCAGAAATCTACGGAGCTGCTGATCCGCAAGCTGCCCTTCCAGCGCCTGGTCAGAGAAATCGCTCAGGATTTCAAGACCGACCTGCGCTTCCAGAGCTCCGCTGTCATGGCTCTGCAGGAGGCCAGCGAGGCTTACCTGGTCGGCCTGTTCGAGGACACCAACCTGTGCGCCATCCACGCCAAGAGGGTGACCATCATGCCCAAGGACATCCAGCTGGCCCGCCGCATCCGCGGAGAGAGAGCTTAAACTGCTACTGCTGCTGCTCCACTCACGATAACAACGGCTCTTTTAAGAGCCACTTCACTGCACTCAAGACAAAACTCCTCCGCTGCTCTCACTACTTACCGACTGATCATAGATGTAGAAGCTCTCATCACCAAATAATCAACCAATATTAGTAATGTTGCTAATGATGTTCATAGTTCAGCATTTAATTCATTAATAGACAAATAATGTGAATAAACCATTCACTTTCAATCACACTCTAGATCTGTCAGACCATTTTTTAAATTTACAATAACAGACCACACTGATTCTGGACAGACATTCTATTATTGTCTGTGTTGATCAGATTAGAGATGGGATTTATGGATCTTTGGAGGGAGCTGAATATTTGGGATCTGGTCATTTCAAAGAGCCATTTAAAAGACTGGCTCATTTTTATATTAATTCACTTTTAAGAAGCCAGCCTGGGTTAATTCATTTTATCCTGGAAATCATCACAGGGAGGAATGATGGGCTGAGATTTGGATCAGACCAATTTTGAACTCAGATTTCCCACCAATATTTCAGTTTGAATTATTCTGAAATATTGATTATGGCTTCATTTGACACGTGTGGACAAGATTTTAAAGTCTGATATGGATTAATTGTAAATATTCCACTGCTATATCCCTCTGAGTTGACAGTAATGTCACTATTTACCCTTTGTATAAAGTGTGTGTATGTGTGTAAAACTACTTTGACTTGTGTTATTCATGCAACACCTGCGTCTGCCTGATGCGGAGGCAGAAGTACAGGCACTCTCCACTTCATCGTCAGAGTCATGCTCTCTCCTCACTGAGATTTTAACAGTGTGGTGTTGAGTTTTAAAATGCCTGTGCAAATTATTTGTGGATCCAAATTTCAATGAAATTAACTTCTGGCAAATATAGCACTTAGCCTTTCTGTCTGCCTCAAGCGAGAAGTGCATCTAAATGCTGCTCCTTTTCCTTGGGCTCATTTTGCAGAACGACGACGGACGGTCCTCCCCCTCTTTCAGGCTGCTGTTCACTGCACTGCAGACTCAGAAGCACTCGCTTTTTTTTTTTTTTTCTTTGTTTTTCACTGAGGCCCTCACATGAAGGGAGCATGCACAACGTGAACTTGTTGCTTAGGTGCTCCTCCCCATGCTCTCTCCGTCTCACTCACTGGAGGAGCTTGTGTGAGCAACTGTGAACCATAGGTGTGAACTCAGGGAGAGAGAAAAAAAAGAACGGCTCCCAACCAAACGCGACTCAGTTCCCATCGTTCATGTTAATGAGCCAGACAAAAGATTTGGTTCGTTCGTGAACGTCACAACTCTAGATCAGATAACACTGTAAACATCTTTCAACAATCAACTCCTGACATTTCATCCACAGCCATGTGACAGTACAATAGAGGAACGTTATCAAAAGTTCACTCACACTGTTGATTCAATGATCAATGTAATGAAGGGTGGGGGCAGATCTCGCAGATCTCGAAACAGTAAAAGAGTAAAACAGCATAAGAGTGATTATATATGGTTCACATAAGGAACAGAGGTCAGAAGGTGACTTGACACAGATAACAGACCTGCACCTGAAAGCATGAAATATGTAACAAAATAATCCAATAAATATATACATTGCAATCCATGTATTTGAAATTACAGGTCTTTATAATGAGATTATTAAGGCAAGTGAGCTGCCATTTCAGTGACTGAGGTTACGACAGCAAGACAAACTGTGCAAGACGCCCTTGATCTGATCTTCCAAGATGAGGAAGCAGATAGTGATTTGAAGGAGGATGTGTCAGAGCAGGAGGACAACATGGAGGAAAACTACGATTACAGCCGTTCTGATGACGACATTTATATCTTCTGACATATGACATTAAAAATGAAATAATATTTCCTACTAGTCCTCTTCTGTGCGACCATTATTAATGTACAACTATTGACAACACTGAGAAGCTACAATTTCATGAGCTTCTTTACAAATACAATTATAACCACCAGGGAAAACATCCACCACCTCCTCCCCATGAATAACACACATCACTGATTCTTGAGACATGGGACAAAACACGTCCAACATTGCAACCTGCTAATGGGCTTAAAAATATTTTCAATTGTAGATGGGACTGATAATATAATTTAATCTGCACAGTTATCACTTTCAATTGAATCATTATATCAAATCTATGACACTCACTCTCTTCCCACTGCATCTAAAACAGCAGGTCCACAGAGAAGGGTTCAATCATTCATGTGCAATACATTGGTTACAAATATATATATGCTACACCTTGTCATTTATGTTAGTGCCTGTTTGTGTAGTCAAATGTTAACTTCCTCATTTAAAGGTTCAGTGTGTAACAAGCTGGTAACATCATATCAAACTTGGTGTTCCTCACTCCCCCCTCCCTTCCTGAGCGTGAGGAGAGCTACGGTGGCCCTCATGCGTCAAAATGCTGGATGACCTCACTGAGCTGACTTCTCTGCAGTGTCTATAGATCGATACATATTGATTAATGTAACCTGTTTATTTTGAATGCAAACTGTAGTTAATAGTTTACGTGAAGACAATGTGTTAACATGCTGTGGTAGTGCTTTATTACTGACATTAGGTAGCTGAATTAGCTGAATGCTAATGCAGGCTAACAATATTGATGCTGGCTAATGTTAGCACACAGGCTCGTATAACAGGGAGATGGCGTTAGCAGGAGACACTTGTCTTCTCTGTTTACGTGCTGAAACACTTGAGTTCTGTACTGAGGTGAGCAAGAGAAGAGGAGGAGATCCTGGAGCTGCAGCCGTGAGGAGGAGGAGACACTGGACCACTGGGAGCAGATTGAAGCTACAGGTTTTATGTTTTCATTATATGACTACATGGTCTGCTTGATATCAACAAGAACAATACAACACAAGTGTTTTCATACCACAGCTCTGTGTGCACATCTTAGTGAATAATGTTACTGTAACATGAGCTGTGCAGTGCACGTCAGCCACTGACTGTAAAACCTCAGAGACACCACTGAACAATTATTATAGAAATACTGTATGTTACAGGAATATGTTGTTATTGTTTTGCATATGTGGGATACAAGAAACATTGCAGCCTATAACCCCTAATAACTGACCTTATCATATAACCAACATAATATAGAGCTAATAATAAAGCCTTATCTGAGTTTCTCCTTTGTTTATGTTTTCAGACACTTATTGAGGAGATGAGTGTGGAGCAGCACAGGAGCTGACAGCTACAGACATGGTGACTCACCTCCTGCTGGAGTGTCATGGTGTTCTTATGAACTGTAGAGACTAACCTTTCAGACAGTCAGAAGAAATGCTGTGGTCAAGATCCTGAAAACTGTGAGTCTACCACCGTACTTCTCCCAGTACTGCCCAGAAGTGTTTAACATGTTCACAGGCAGTACCAGGAAGATGTTACGGTGTTAGACCATATTAGAGAGCGTGGGGATGACAACACTTTTACCGCAGCATATCAACATTGTTATTATTATCAACATGGCTCTTTAGGCCAGGGAACCCATCTTGTCATCCCCAGCTGCTGTTTTTGTCCCTCTGAAGGTTTTGAACAGTACCACGTATTCACACACCTGTCGAATTTATCTAGTATTACAAAAGCAAAGCTGATATGAGTAAGACTTACAGGGTTTGTATTCCACAAGAATGATGTCTTTGTGTCCACACTCCAGACCAGTTGGTGGCGGTAATGCACGTAACTGTGCATAACTAAGAGCCAGAAGAAGAATCAGTAAATATAGAGACGTGCCTCAGACCGGTTTGTCCTTTAGATGATCTGTAGCAACAACATTTGACATATTGTTAATTTAATCATCAATGTGTTTGCAAGTCATGTGAACACACTGATTGTTAAGGAATGATACATGATCAACAGAACCAATGAATATATTGTGTGAATGATTCAGAGCGTTGGGACACTGGACAATAAAACTAATTCAATATGAACCATGAGTATTAAATTGAACCATGATTGAATTCACCACAGTTCCAGTATTAGTGTCAAGTGGCTATTTGAGTGTTGGTGCACATGTTGTTCGAGTCAGGACAGTTTGTCTCCATAGAGAAAGTGTGTGGCTCTTAAAAGAGCCGTTGGTTTGATGTGATGTCTCCAGAGTGGTTTACTTGGAGCTGGTGTACTTGGTCACGGCCTTGGTGCCCTCAGACACGGCGTGTTTAGCCAGCTCACCGGGCAGCAGCAGGCGGACGGCGGTCTGAATCTCCCTGGAGGTGATGGTGGAGCGCTTGTTGTAATGAGCCAGGCGAGAGGCCTCACCGGCGATGCGCTCGAAGATGTCGCTCACGAAGGAGTTCATGATGCCCATGGCCTTGGAGGAGATCCCAGTGTCGGGGTGGACCTGCTTCAGCACCTTGTACACGTAGATGGCGTAGCTCTCCTTCCTGCTCTTTCTCCTCTTCTTTCCGCCCTTACCGGGGGCCTTCGTCACCGCTTTCTTGGAGCCCTTCTTGGGCGCGGACTTCGCTGGTTCAGGCATCGTCACGATATTATTCGATCAAATGAATGAAGTCGTCAGAGAACAGGCTGGATTTGAACACAACACATGTAAAAGTTTCTGTGCTGTTCCCTCTCTGTGATTGGCTAAATGTTGATCGTCAGTGTAACAGCAGTGGGCGTGTCTCCATGTCCAGAGTCCATTATTCTGCTGCTGACAGAGGTTGAACTGTAGAGATGAACTGGAACATTTGGGGGGTTAAGAAATGCATGATGTCTGAAACTATATATGTTCTTATTATTGATGTTAGTATCACATTAGTATCATTTCAAACTATCTGAACTAAAGCGACCTGATAAACACACTGCTCTAAATATTAAGGGAACACTTGATCGTCACAGTAAAACACCAAGTCAGTTAAACTTCAGGTTTATTAATCTGTTCATTTAGATTGAACTGAATATAATTATTGTCTTCATTATAACAACCAGTCTGACGGAGCTTAAATGTGATGGTTACACAAGTATTCCTGGTCTCCCTCCAGTCTCTCTCTTTTTGTCCCCAACACCTTAGTTAAGTTGATTCATGTATTTATTCTAATTTACATAAATGTTTACAATGTTGACTGTTGAGTTATTTACATGTGTGTGTTTCTACATGAAACTATTTAGCTTCATTAGTAAGTGTTGAACCTGCATCTGCACTTCTTTCACCTCAGTCTGTGGCCTTTCTGGCTTCCTCTTGGTGAGTTCAGTCACAGGAGTGAGAAGCAGGAAGTATGTGTGGTTGATGATGATCAGTGAGGAGATCAGTAAAGTACAGCTTCACAAGTCTGTCTCCAGTTTCATCACATCAAGAGATTCAACTCTCCACATTGAACACTCACGTTGCACTAAGATCATGATTCTATCAACCTCTGCTACATGCTGTGACTGGGACTTTCATTCATTCATTCATTCATTCATTTCATTCATCTGTTTACAGCCTAATTTAACTGCACACAGTCCTTTATCCCCATTTATGTCAATCTTCTATGGTCACTTCATATTTTGAATGTAGTTTAAGGTTGCATAAAACATTTTTATTTCTATAGTTACCTTCTAGTTTTTATATAGATGATTAGCATTAACAGTTTAATATTTATTTTCTATGCACATTTTCTGCAAATATTTAATATCCCTACACATTTTGAATTCCTCTGTATATATTTAAATCCTATGCAAATGTTTTATTTTCTCTGTCAAAGTTTGATTGTGCTTCAATTGTTTAATTTAGTTTCTTTAATTCCTCTGTACACATTTAAATGTACATTAATCTCAGGCACTTTGTGTATGATTACTGTGTTATGAGTTAACCCTAATGCATAAGTCAAGTCTAGTGTATGTTCAATGTATGTTACTGCCACCGGAAGCTTGATTCTCCATTAGGATCAATAAAGAATCTATCTATCTTCAGACCCTGATTGTTGTTGTTGTTCTCTGGAAGAACTAGTGATGAGTGTTGAGCAGAGGATGTGAGCTCTCATTGACTCAGTGTGTGGCTCTTAAAAGAGCCGTTGTGTTGTTGAGCTGTTGAAAGTGAGTTTATCCACCGAAGCCGTACAGAGTGCGGCCCTGTCTCTTCAGAGCATACACCACGTCCATGGCGGTCACGGTCTTCCTCTTGGCGTGCTCGGTGTAGGTGACAGCATCGCGGATGACATTCTCCAGGAAAACCTTCAACACGCCGCGGGTCTCCTCGTAGATCAGACCGGAGATACGCTTCACTCCGCCACGGCGAGCCAGGCGGCGGATGGCGGGCTTGGTGATTCCCTGGATGTTATCACGGAGAACTTTGCGGTGACGCTTTGCGCCTCCTTTACCGAGACCTTTTCCTCCCTTTCCTCGTCCAGACATTTCTCTTCAGTCAGATGTGATCTAGTCAATAGTGTGATCCGCGGGAATCACAGCTATTCATAGGCTGCATGAGGACGTGGTAGAAGACAGAGGTGGACGTATTCCTCCTCTGTGGATCCGCTGATAATGAACTCTTTGGTGCGCTAGCGCCCCCACAGGACTTTGGATGTAGGACGGTAGATAATAAGGTTTCATTTAAACAGTAACAATACAACATGCAACTCCCCCAGAGCCTCAGATCAACACATTGAAGAGCGGCCACATCTGCCCCTGGTCACAAGCAACAACCAGCTCCGAGAACAATCACAACCAGTCTGTGTCGAATGCAACAAACATTATACTGCTACAGAATGATTACAGAGAGAACTAATAAAACTGAATATGTGAATAACTATAAATCATAATGTATGAAGTGCAATGATCCCATGTAATGTGAAAAGTTTACTCACTCATCTCATCGTTTGAGTCATTTTAATCACAGCAATTTAAAACCTCCAGGAAACTTGAATAATACAATTTTTACTCAAGTGTATGTTTCAAGTATGTCATGTTTGTTGCTGACTACTAAAATAGCCCTTTAGGTAAATCTCTGTCCAGGATCAGAGTTGCTAATAATTGTAAATTAAAATGGTCAGACAGAAAAAGATTTGTGGGAAATATTATTAGATGTTTAATGTCTATGTCATATGTCAGAACAAGAGCAAGAGTGTGATTGAAACAGTGAGTTGGTTTAATTACATTTACAGTGAAATTGAATCTATTAATTAATTATATGATGAAGACTGTTATTGAGATAAACATGAACATTGAAATCATTTATTATTAGGACTTTATCAGTCCTAAGAACCAGCACAGATACAAATTCTTACAAATTCTATTACTAACTTCTTTATTCACAATCAGCAGCACGGTGTGAAGCTGATAAATCTGCAGAACGTTTTTGTTCAAGTCATCATGAATCAGAATAACAGAGGAAGGTTTCCAGCATCTTGTTGAATCAATGGCACAAAGAACTGTGACTGTTTTGACGGCAAAGGGAGGCACTACCCAGTAGAGACTGGATTCTTCACTTGTTACCCTGTGTTTATTATTGATGATTACTGTTGTCTGCAGACTTTGGAGAGACACAACTGCTCCAGTTAACTTTTACTGTCACCAAGTGTTTTCTTATTTCTGCTTGATACTTATACTTTATTTTCTTGTTTTGTGTGTGATTAAAACAAAACAGATAAGAGATATAAACTTGAAAGTGACACATTTTCCTACATTCATGTGATACACAAGTAAAGTCCAGTGATCTGAACACTGCTGGAAGTTTGTATCAAGCAAGAAAATGTGTGAGGCTTTGTGTGATGACTCTGCCAATGACCATGGATTTATTGGTTCAGTTGATCATTGATCATTTGTTAACAATAAGCTTATTCAGATGATTGATGATAAAATGAGCAATTAAACATTATTGATAATTTCTTAACAAACTGATGTTACAGCACAATTTGTCCACAATGGAACAGTGCATGCAAATGATACAGCATTATGACAGGCTATATCGAAAGTTAACACTTGACTAAACAAACAGGCACTAACTTAAATGACAAGGTGTAGCATATGAGCTGGGTACACACCTGCACATTCACTCAGCTCAGGACCTCCTGGGTGAAGCTAATAGCATGCTAATTATCACACAAGCTTCTAAACAAAGTATAATATTGACAACCAGTGTCATAATGAAACACAACATCAGATATAACTGATGATAACTCACAATGTCACTGACACACACTGTTCAAACAAGGATGTTTTACAACTTTGCTGAACAGACCTGCCAGAGGAGGAAGTGAACTACTCTCTAGGTAAGTTTGCTACTAAACACGAGCTGTGTGCATGTGCACAAGTTCTCTACAGCAGAACACAAGTGATGTGCTATGAGGTCGACCGTGCTCCAGCAGGGAATTTTATACATGAACCATATATGATCACTGCTATGCTGTTTAATTATTTACTGTTGCAGTGGGAAGTGAGTTAGTGTCATAGATTTGATATAATGATTAAATTGAAGGTGATAACCGAGCAGATTAAATTATATTATTAGTCCCATCTACAATTGAAAATATTTTTAAGTCCATTAGCAGGTTGAATTGTTGGACGTGTTTTGTCCCATGTCTCAAGAATCAGTGATGTGTGTTATTCATGGGGAGGAGGTGGTGGATGTTTTCCCTTGTGGTTATAATTGTATTTGTAAAGAAGCTCATGAAATTGTAGCTTCTCAGAGTTAGAGGAATAGATGGATCAGTAGAGCTATGACTGTGTGTTCAGTAAACTATGGGAGTGAAGTTTTGATAACTTTCTTGTATTGTACTGGCAGATGGCAGCAAATTTAATGTCTGGGGAATTAATTTGTTTACAGTATTATTAGATGAACATGACTATAATAGAATGTCTGTCCAGGATCAGTGTTGTCAATAGTTTATTTTAATTATAATGGTCGGACAGAAGATGACTGGTAAGAAATATTGTTTCATTTTTAATGTCATATGTCAGAAGATATAAATGTCGTCATCAGAACGGCTGCAATTGTAGTTTTCCTCCATGTTGTCTTCCTGCTCTGACACATCCTCCTTCAAATCAATATCTGCTTCCTCATCTTGGAAGATCAGATCAAGGGCGTCTTGCACAGTTTGTCTTGCTGTCGTAACCTCAGTCACTGAAATGGCAGCTCACTTACATTAATAATCTCATTATTAAGACCCCCAACCCCTCTTTTTAACTCAGTTAGTTCAGAAACATGTATTTTAATTTGATTATTTTGTTTTGTTTGTATTTTATTCTTTCAGGTGCAGATCTCTTATCTGTGTCAATTCACCTTCTGACCTCTGCTCCTTATGTAAACAATATATAATCACTCTTATTCTGTTTTACACTTTTGCTGTTTCGAGATCCCTCCCCCCTTCATTACAGTAATCATTGAATCAACAGTGTGAGTGAACTTATGATAACGTTCCTCTGTTGTACTGACACATGGCTGTGAATGAAATGTCAGAGGAGTTGATTATTGACATATGTTTACAGTGTTATCTGATCAACACAATAATAGAATGTCTGTCCAGAATCAGTGTGGTCTGTAATTGTAAATTTAATAAATGGTGTGACAGATCTAGAGTGTGATTGAAAGTGAAATTGTTTATTCACATTAGTCTTTTAATTTAATGAATTAAATGCTATGACTGTCATGAGCAACATCACGTATATTGGTGATTATTTGGTGCTGAAAGCTTCTAGAGCTATGATCAGTCAGTAACTAGTGAGAGCAGCGGAGGAGCTTTGTCTTGAGTGCAGTGAAGTGGCTCTTAAAAGAGCCGTTGTTATCGTGAGTGGAGCAGCAGCAGTAGCAGTTTAAGCTCTCTCTCCGCGGATGCGGCGGGCCAGCTGAATGTCCTTGGGCATGATGGTCACCCTCTTGGCGTGGATGGCGCACAGGTTGGTGTCCTCGAACAGGCCGACCAGGTAAGCCTCGCTGGCCTCCTGCAGAGCCATGACAGCGGAGCTCTGGAAGCGCAGGTCGGTCTTGAAATCCTGAGCGATTTCTCTGACCAGGCGCTGGAAGGGCAGCTTGCGGATCAGAAGCTCCGTAGATTTCTGGTAGCGACGGATCTCTCTCAGAGCCACGGTACCGGGCCTGTAACGGTGAGGCTTCTTCACGCCGCCGGTGGCCGGGGCGCTTTTACGCGCAGCCTTGGTGGCCAGCTGCTTCCTGGGGGCTTTGCCTCCGGTGGATTTACGAGCGGTCTGCTTGGTTCTTGCCATTTTATGTTTTCTTTCTCTGATCGGGAGAAAAAGTGAAGTAGAGCAGCGACACTCTGCTTTTAAACGACGGAGCCAGTCGTGAAATGGTGACGCGGTTTCAGATCCCCGGGTCCTGATTGGTGAGAGGCTCCTCCTGGAGCTCAGCGCCGCCGAAAGGAGCGACCCACCGCCTGAGTCCCCGCTGCTTATTGGAGAAAAGTGCATAACGCCCTCCCCTGCTCCGCTGGAGGCTTCTTCTCTGCTCCCGCGCGATCCGCTGATATATAAACTAGGGTTCGAGCTGGTTGCCGCAGTTTCTCTTGACGTGTTTCAGGAAACGAATTGAAAATGTCTGGAAGAGGCAAAACAGGCGGAAAGGCCAGAGCGAAGGCAAAGACCCGCTCGTCCCGCGCTGGGCTCCAGTTCCCCGTCGGTCGTGTTCACAGACTGCTGCGTAAAGGCAACTATGCTCAGCGCGTCGGTGCCGGCGCCCCCGTCTACCTGGCGGCTGTGCTGGAGTACCTGACCGCTGAGATCCTGGAGCTGGCTGGAAACGCCGCCCGCGACAACAAGAAGACCCGTATCATCCCCCGCCACCTGCAGCTGGCCGTCCGCAACGACGAGGAGCTCAACAAACTCCTGGGCGGAGTGACCATCGCTCAGGGCGGCGTGCTGCCCAACATCCAGGCTGTTCTGTTGCCCAAGAAGACCGAGAAGGCCGCCAAGTCCAAGTAAAGCGAAGCTGCTGGAAACCACCAACACAAAGGCTCTTTTAAGAGCCACACACTCACCTCTGGTAAAGAGCAAGTCTCCTCATGTCCTCCACCAACTTGTACAATACACAATTACTCAACAAACAGAAATGTATTTGTTTCAAACAGAAGTTATTATATAAACCTCAGGTTGGTGGGTACCCATGGAAAATAAAGACTCGTGATTATTATTGTTTCAGGACAGTGATCCATTCATAAAAAAAATAATAATAATAAAAAAGTAATTTGACAAATTATTTCAAGTTGAAGTGATGGGTAAATTGAGTCCTCTATGGGTAAATGGTGCCACATGACTGATGACTGATACAAAATATATTCCATCAATTTAACAAAGGCAAAAACGTTTTAAGCAAAACCATGTTTGTTTACTGTTGTTCAACATGTTACTCAAACATTTTAGTAAGGGTTAAATTCTGACCTTATTGTGCTAGATACAGAAATAATGTATGTATACATGTACTTTTGTGTAGTTACAACATGTTTGTGTGACTCGAACATGACATTAGCCAACAAGGTATCCATTAAATACACATTGTAACACGTACATACACTTTTACAGTTTGTATGTGTGTAAGAATTCAGTGAGCAATGACACAATTGCTCAATTTATCCCACATGCACCATTTTCACAAAACTGGTTCACACAGTAACTCAGATCAACAGTTATTTTGAGGTTATGAACATGATGAATTCACTTTGCGTGACTGACTGATTCATCTTACTCTGTTCTCCCCTACGTGTGTATTTAAATGTGTAGCCTGTTTCCACATAGACTTGAAGTGTAAAGCGGCTGCGCTCTGCTCCACAACATCCATTCAGAGAAACAAACTGTTGAAGTACAGCACCTAAACACAACTAACTGCTCTGTCCATGGTCCTGAAACAATGTGTCTAATTTAGTAGTTTTAAATTATATTCTGAAAGTTAGTAGCCTTCGTCAGACGTGGTTTTAACGTTAGCTCCAAGTGTGTGAACACACCTACTGACTGTGTGTTTAGTGACTGATCTCCACCAAGTTAGATATTTAACGTTATGTAAAGTCGTTCAGCTCGCCAAACTATTTGGCTTGACTACGTTACTGTGAGTAACTTCAGTAATAATGTTTTATTAGATTATTGGTTCAGAAATAACGTTAGTGCAGCTGCTGTAGTGTGAAACTTGTTGAGCTGGACTTTATTTATGAATGAACAGTTTACCTACCAGGTATAGACCTGTTTTCATAACTTGCTAACAATTAAAGCAAATTATTGCACATGATGCATTACATTATATATCCAATATTTTTACTGTGAAAGAACTCCATACTGCACACTCATTGTCTTTGTAGTACACTGTTTAATCCCAAACCATATTCAAATACATTGTTGAATATCCACAGAATATAAGGACATAGACTTTGTTTGAAAATAACGCTCAGCTCTGCAATAATGCCATCACTTTATGTTTCCTGTCATTTTATTAGGGACGGACGAACCTGAGGAACACAGCTATGCTGACCGTGTTCTGTCTCTTATGGCAAAAAAGAAAAGACAACACTTTGTATCTAAAGTTCATCAAATCATATAGAAATTGAATCAATATTATTATCATGTTGACCAGAACTGTTTACAACAGTGGTGTGCGGAGATTATAATCACATCTGCACTGAGTCTAATTCACTGTGAATTCTATAACAGGCTAAAATAAGAGGTTGTAATAGTAATGGCGGTTATACAAGTCTGTATCACATGCAACTTACACATGCAGCTTATTAATATGAACTCATTAAAATTACAATTAAATGACAAAACACAAGCCTTTAATAAAAGTAGTTAACTTGCTTCAAACTGTTCATTAGACGTGTTAAATAAACGGTAAGTTACCACAATAACATCAAAAACCACTTGAGGCTTGTAAGTATATGTAGTGTGATAATGATAATAGATACATCAATAGGTTTTCTTGTTGTAAAGTTTCAGGGTAACTTACCTCTGCTCGGTTCGATGTTACGACTTCGACCATCCCAGCAACAACACCGCAGCGCTAGCCGGTTAGCAGTCGCGGGTAGCATTTAGCCTAGCTCCTTAGCCTGAGCTAACCAGGTAACGATAAGCTCTGTGGGAGTGGCTCAGTTGTGAGTCTTCACTCGGCCCACCCAGCGTCCACTCGCGCGCCTCCTCTTTGCCCATTTATGGGTTAGCCAGGAACTAGGAGGAGTCAGACACCGGCAAGATGGCGCTGGGTGAAACGCCCACTGCGAGCCTCATTTTCACTCTTCAGAAACCAACGGGTGACGTCACGGACACTACGCCCATCTTTATATACAGTCTCTGGTTTTAACGTGAGCTCCAAGTGTGTGAACACACCTACACAGGGCTGTTGTCAAGGTGGAGAGAACAAGTCAGGATAGGGTTCGAGAGGTTTAGATACAAAGGTAAAGAGATTATGATTTGAAAGAAACTCTTTTAAATCTGAAAAACTAAATTGCTATTGAGCAATTACATGTGAGCACTGGGTGTAAATGACTATATGTGGACACACCCAAGCAGAGTCATAGTCAAGATTTGAAAAACAATCTTCAGGTGGGAGTTACTTAGATTTACTTCCACACAAGATCTGTTGATATTTACATGAAACAAATTAACTTAGTGTTTGAATCATGAGATGAGAATAAAACAGGAGCAGCTGACCTACTGGGAAACAAAGCTTCTGACAGGACATGTAGGAGACTTCATCATGGTAGTGGACGGTGTTCTGGTTCACAGATTTGGAGGACAGCGCCATCTCTTGGATACCTGATGTTACTACATATTCTCATGTAAAGTGGACATAATCAATTCTAAGCAGCTCAAAGTTAATAACTGACTCATTCTTATGCGTTTACTAAGATAAATATACAGTAAGACAATAAATATGTTTCTACACAACCAAATATGACAAATTAATACTTGTTAAGAAGAAAATCTAAAGTATAAATATATGATGTAAAGCTGAAATCGATGTACATGATGTTGCACAGAGTGTGTGTGTGTGTCAGTAGTAGACTGCTTCTCCTTCAGTGTCTAAAGATATTTTAAATGTATTTGATGTATTTTACATTAAATAACTTGACATTGTAACAAATAAATATTGAACATGTTTCTATCTTACTCGACTCTCTTTAGTTAAGAAGTCAGTCTCTACATATGTGTTGCCAGTGAGTGACAGTGGTGATGTTTGATGAGGAAGCAGCTCTTTGTGGATCGACGTGTGTGGCTCTTAAAAGAGCCTTTTAGCAGGATGAACATGTTTCACAGTGAGGACAGCTCACTTCTTCTTGGCTGCTGTCTTCTTCACTTTGGGTTTGGCAGCCTTCTTCGCGGGGGCTTTCTTGGCTGCAGGAGCCTTTTTCGCCACCTTCTTGGGGCTCTTGACTGCCACCTTCTTAGGGCTCTTCGCCACCTTCTTGGGGCTCTTGGCTGCTTTCGTGGCCGCTGCTGGTTTCGTCGCCTTCTTCGGGGACTTTTTAGCGGCTGCTGGCTTCTTGGCTGCCGCTGCTTTGGCCTTTTTGGCCGCTAGGGGTTTCTTGGCGGCGGGTTTCTTCACTTTGGGAGCAGCCTTCTTGACCGGCTTCTTCACCTTGGGCTCCACCTTCTTGTTGATCTTGAACGAGCCGGAGGCCCCGGTTCCCTTGGTCTGGACCAGAGTCCCCTTGATCATTTGGAGCCTCCAAACCTCACCCGTTCACCGCGGTGAGCAGCGCTGCTCGGCGGCTTTTCCCACTCGTTTCTCTCCTAAAATGACTTGAAAAGCACCACAGCTCCACCAACATCCGTCTCCCAGCTGCTCCACATGTTTGTTCAGAGAGACCGAGTCAAAACAAGCACCTGCTGATGATCCTTTGGAAGAAAGTCAGGTTATTGTGCAGGCAGCAAACACACCGCTGATGGCCGAGGCTCATGGTGAAGTGGAGCCAGACTTTCTATCAGAGCCGTGAACGTTTCATGCTGAGAATGCTGGAGAGTCATTCTATCATTAGAGCTACATTTCAAGTCCATGGGTTGGATTAGTCAATTTGACTAAATATTAATTTCAAACAATGATCTCATTAATATTGGGCCACATTTCTCTTTCATTTAATACAAACACTCAACAGGTTCCATCATTTATTAGAAAATGTGTATGATGTACAGGAATTTGTTGTTATTCCTATTGTGCGATTTTGTAAAAACTTTTGTTCTTCATTTTAAAGATACAAGTGTTTGTATAGTATGTTCATCATTATTTATGCAAAATAATCATTAAACAATGACAAAGGTTTATCAAAAACTATTTGTCTCATGCATTAAATTATTCCCTTTGTTTGTTTCAGATACATTTCTGTCAAGCTGTCAGTTTGATAGCTATTGATCTATAGATCAAATAGTCTCAGACTTTTATAGCCAGTAACATATTCATATTACAAATGAAGACCTCAGTCTCAACAAACACTCTGTGTATCCAGAATATACACACGTGTGCAGTCTGAGTTTGTGTAGATTGCTGTGGGTAAATTAGCCTGTAAACATGGATTTGTATCCATTTAAACATACTTCATTTACCTAGTACTTTATAAACAAACAATATAAAACAAAGTGTTTTCCATGATATCTACAATAAAACATGATCAATATCCCTCATCCCTCCTAACACCCCATCCAAGCTCATAGCAAAACAACAACAACAACAGTGTTTTGTTCATCTCAGTTTTAAACTCATGACACAAAGGTAGGAAAGCAAAGACAAAGTTGAAAAGATAACAATAAATCTGTCTGCTCTCTGGTCAAGACCAAACATTATATCCAAGCTTTATTAGTCCATCCTCTCAGGGACAATCATGTTTGATGCTTTCAATTGCATCTCAGGGTTTTCATGAGTTAAAGGAACTGGTCCAATGGTCAAATCATGACCAACATTACAACCTCAGCTCACATGATAGAACCAAAGCTGTTTTAGCTCACTGAAGAAGACCCTGAGAAGAGGTTGAAAAATCAGAAAAACACTTGGAGCCTCATATAGAATTGATCCAGAGTTACGCTCCTCTGGGGAACAACAGTAAACTTCACTGTGCAAAGTGTTTATTGAGGAATCCAAACCATTCAGATGCCGACAGAGCTACATGCACTGTTGTTCGGGATGACGGTTGAGTTCCATTTAGCTGCTCCAGTTTCATGGTCCTGATGTTGTGCATGCTGGATCACTGTCATGTTTACTGGGGCACTTTAATACAATGCAGGACTTTGTCAATGTTTTTATCAAAATATGTGTCACTACTTTGAAACATGTCTATAATCACACATGTGACCGGACACACACAGCAGTACACTTTTAAAACCTGATTATAAAAACATAATGAAAAGTACCTTCAGAGTTATTGTATATGACTACAGTACTTCTACTTTTCTATTCATTAAGTGTATTTCTAACTTGTCATTACTCCTTCCACTGTATTTGTTTCATGACACTATTATCTTATAAATGTGACTCTTGTACTTTACTCTTCCATTAGCAGGAGCTGCAGATGTTAACATTTAAATCAAGTGTAGTGTGCAGTCTGGGTTAAAGTCAAGTTTTGACCAAGGACCAAGGATAGACTTATGTATCATTTTTGTTGTATATTATTTCCAACCTTGGCAATGGCCCTGCATCGATGTGTTCACACACTTGGAGATACAATCAAAACCACATTTCACAAAAGCTACACAATTTCAGAGTATGATTTTAAACTACTAACTTGAACACATTGTTTCAGGGACATGGACAAAGACAAACAGTTATATAGTCAATTGGTCCTATTCATTGTGATATTGTTATGTATTTGTTCTCATTTTAACCCTCCTATTGTCCTTGGGGTCATTTTGACACCATTCAATGTTTAATGTGTCTAAGTAAAAAAAAAATAGGTAACTTCATTTTTTGGCTTCACATTTAATGCATGTGAGATATCTGTGTACAAATAAATGTTTCATGATTTATTTTCAATGACCTGGATGCATAGTGTATGCCCAGGACCCAGGCTGTTTTAGATGTGTAGAAAAAACATATTTGAAGTATCAATATTTTACACATATTTATATTGGTTGTTTAGATGATATCGAGGTCACCATAACATCTACTTTTCTAATCATTAAAACTCTTCCCTCTGCTTTGGAGCCTAATCTACCGACCATAACTGTAGTGTGAGAACCACTGATGGTTCATCAGACATGGGGAGACATGCACAGCAGCTTTCTGAACCATTTCCCTCGGTGCTCTATGTGCTTTGTGTTATACTTCTCTAATCAGTCCTAATGTAACTCTTATCTTTAACCAAGCTTGTTACAGACTCTATTCCTACTTGACGGGAACGTGCTACAGTTCTACTGTTCCACAAAACTGGTCAAGTGTCAGACCTTAATATCTACCGTCCTACATCCAACCTCTGCTCCTGTGGGGGCGCTAGCGCACCATAGAGTTTATTATCAGCGGATCCACAGAGGGGGAATACGTCCACCTCTGTCTTCTACCACGTCCTCATGCTAGCTATGAATAGCTGTGATTCCCGCGGATCACACTATTGACTAGAGCTCATCTGACTGAAGAGAAATGTCTGGACGAGGAAAGGGAGGAAAAGGTCTCGGTAAAGGAGGCGCAAAGCGTCACCGCAAAGTTCTCCGTGATAACATCCAGGGAATCACCAAGCCCGCCATCCGCCGCCTGGCTCGCCGTGGCGGAGTGAAGCGTATCTCCGGTCTGATCTACGAGGAGACCCGCGGCGTGTTGAAGGTTTTCCTGGAGAATGTCATCCGCGATGCTGTCACCTACACCGAGCACGCCAAGAGGAAGACCGTGACCGCCATGGACGTGGTGTATGCTCTGAAGAGACAGGGCCGCACTCTGTACGGCTTCGGTGGATAAACTCACTTTGAACAGCTCAACAACACAACGGCTCTTTTAAGAGCCACACACTGAGTCAATGAGAGCTCACATCCTCTGCTCAACACTCATCACTAGTTCTTCCAGAGAACCACAGACAATCAGTGCTGATCATTGATGAAGAAATGATCAACCATGAATAATCAACCATATATAAACCAGGTTAGCACAAGAATGAAAGCAATTTGATTCAGTTTCTCTCTGTAGTGAGTTTCCATCCAACATGAATAAAAACACAACATTCATATCCACATTTACACCTTAACTCTAATATGGATATTGAACCTTCACTATCTCAGACTGGTAAAGTATCATGTTCTTATGTGACTGTCCAGAAAGAGGACGCAGACTGGACCACAGTCATAAGATGGGTGGTGGAGTGGAACTTGATTCATTTCTTAAAACCCACAGATCCTGCTGTACTACATGAAAGAAAATATGTTTCCTTTATCTGAATAAAAAACGTTTTTTATTTAAACACCTGTAATCCTCCTTGACTTCATGGCTCCTTCCCAGCATTAACTTCTCTATAAGAACACTCTGCACTCAGAGGGCTGTGTTGTTCCTCCCCAACAGTCCTAGCATGTCTTTCTAACCCAGACACTGTTTGAAATAACAATACTGGAGATATCAATGTCCTGACTTTCAATGTGTGAAATATCTAATGATTTTCTTCACTCATTTAAAGTTTTAAGTGATTGAACCATCTAAATAAGTTAACAAATGATCTGATCAACAGAACCAATAAATCCATTATCATTAGCAGACTCATCACAAAATATGTTTTCTTGACACAAAGTTCCAGCAGTGGGAAAATATATCAATTTCAAGTTCATGTCTCTAATCATATATTTGTTGTCATGTCCATTAACACTGAGTCAATCACTGAATTCACTCGTTGTGATGTGATTTGTGGAAAATTACTGCAACAAGAACACATTCCTGTAAAGTGGCTATTTGAGTGTTGGTGCACATGTTGTTCGAGTCAGGACAGTTTGTCTCCATAGAGAAAGTGTGTGGCTCTTAAAAGAGCCGTTGGTTTGATGTGATGTCTCCAGAGTGGTTTACTTGGAGCTGGTGTACTTGGTCACGGCCTTGGTGCCCTCAGACACGGCGTGTTTAGCCAGCTCACCGGGCAGCAGCAGGCGGACGGCGGTCTGAATCTCCCTGGAGGTGATGGTGGAGCGCTTGTTGTAATGAGCCAGACGAGAGGCCTCACCGGCGATGCGCTCGAAGATGTCGCTCACGAAGGAGTTCATGATGCCCATGGCCTTGGAGGAGATCCCAGTGTCGGGGTGGACCTGCTTCAGCACCTTGTACACGTAGATGGCGTAGCTCTCCTTCCTGCTCTTTCTCCTCTTCTTTCCGCCCTTACCGGGGGCCTTCGTCACCGCTTTCTTGGAGCCCTTCTTGGGCGCGGACTTCGCTGGTTCAGGCATCTTCACGATATAACTCGATCAAATGAATGAAGTCCTCAGTGAACAGGCTGTATTTGAACACAACACATGTAAAGTTACTGTGCTGTTCCCTCTCTGCGATTGGCTGAATGTTGATCGTCATTGTACCAGCAGTGGGCGTGTCTCCATGTCCAGAGTCCATTATTCTGCTGCTGACAGAGGTTGAACTGTAGAGATGAACTGGAACATTTGGGGGGTTAAGAAAAGCATGATGTCTGAAACTATATATGTTCTTATTATTGATGTTAGTATCACATTAGTATCATTTCAAACTATCTGAACTAAAGCGACCTGATAAAGACATCATGTCTATTATCTCAAAGAAGACTAATAGAAATGTGTTCTTGTTGCAGTCATTCCTAACAAATGACTGATCATTTAGTATTTCTGCATAATACACTCTGTGTGAATGGACATAAACTTGAAGGCGACACATTTTCCCACATTCCTGTGATACACAAGTAAAGTCCAGTGATCTGAACACTGCTGGAAGTTTGTATCAAGAGGCTTTGTGTGATGAGTCTGCTAATGACGATGGATTTATTGGTTCTGTTGATAGAACAGAATTGAATAGAATGCCTTTAATGCCATCACACAATGAAGCATTGCAAAATTACAGCAGCTACCACTGAAAGGAGCATTTATTAAAAACAATGAATAAATATAACAATAAAAATGAACATGTTTACAGGAAAAACATGTTAAAACTATACAAAATACTGCAAAAAGAGGAAGTTGTGGTTGGATAGTATAACAATTCATTTTTGAGTTCAGTGTTCTGACAGCCCATGGATAGAAGTGGTTCCTCAGTCTATTGGTTCTGCATTTTAATGACATGAGCAACTTCCCAGACAGCATCCGGTTAAACAATCCATGGCCAGGGTGTAAAGAGTCCCTGGAGACTCTCAATCAATCAATCAATCAATCAATCAATCAATCAATCAAATGTATTCATATAGCATGGTATCACCTCAAACAGTTGTCTCATGGAGCTGCACAAAAGTGCAAGATCTTAAAAAAGACTAATTCCAACTCTTTCCACACAGAGCAAGCATGAGCCAAAGTGGGGAGGCAAAACTCCCAGGTGGAAGAAATCTCTTTGGTCAAAACTTGACTTTAACCCAGACTGCACACTACACTTGATTTAAATGTTAACATCTGCAGCTCCTGCTAATGGAAGAGTAAAGTACAAGAGTCACATTTATAAGATAATAGTGTCATGAAACAAATACAGTGGAAGGAGTAATGACAAGTTAGAAATACACACAATGAATAGAAAAGTAGAAGTACTGTAGTCATATACAATAGCTCTGAAGGTACTTTTCATTATGCTTTTAAAATCAGGTTTTAAAAGTGCAGTGCTGTGTGTGTCTGGTCACATGTGTGATTATAGACATGATTCAAAAGAGTCACACAGATTTTAATAAAAACATTGACAAAGTCCTGCATTGTATTAAAGTGCTCCAGTAAACATGACAGTGATCCAGCATGCACAACATCAGGACCATGAAACAGGAGCAGCTAAATGTCTAAACAAGACCTCAACTAATTCCTGATATAGTTGATGACTATCAATTCACAAAATAAATAAAAAAGAATGGTGAGAGCATCCAACATGATTGTCCCTGAGGGTGTATATTCTGGATACACTTGAGTGTCTGTTGAGACTGAGGTCTTCATTTGTAATATGAATATGTTACTGGCTATAAAAGTCTGAGACTATTTGATCTGTAGATCAATAGCTATCAAACTGACAGCTTGACAGAAATGTATCTGAAACACACAAAGGGAATAATTTAATGTATGAGACAAATAGTTTTTGATAAACCTTTGTCATTGTTTAATGATTATTTTGCATAAATAATGATGAACGTAATAAACAAACACTTGCAGCATAGTATTTAAATGAAGATTAGTTTTTTACTAAAATGGACAGCAGAAAAAATGCAAATTCCAGTATTTCATACACATTTTCTAATAAATGATGGAACCTGTTGAGTTTTTTGTATTAAATGAAAGAGAAATGTGGCCCAATATTAATGAGATCATAGTTTGAAGTTAATATTTAGTCAAATTGACAGATCCAACCCATGGACATGAAATGTAGCTCTAATGATAGAATGACTCTCCAGCATCCTCAGCATGAAACGTTCACGGCTCTGATAGAAAGTCTGGCTCCACTTCACCATGAGCCTCGGCCATCAGCGGTGTGTTTGCTGCCTGCACAATAACCTGACTTTCTTCCAAAGGATCATCAGCAGGTGCTTGTTTTGACTCGGTCTCTCTGAACAAACATGTGGAGCAGCTGGGAGACGGATGTTGGTGGAGCTGTGGTGCTTTTCAAGTCATTTTAGGAGAGAAACGAGTGGGAAAAGCCGCCGAGCAGCGCTGCTCACCGCGGTGAACGGGTGAGGTTTGGAGGCTCCAGCGACAAAATGCAGAGAGCATCAGAGCTCTTCATGACTTCAATATGAAGACACACAAGTCCGCTACCTGCTTCCTCACTGTCAGCCTCCAGCACCGCTCACCCACTGATGTTTCACTCGTTTATCAGTGAAGAGAAAACACAAGTGTCTCGGCGTTCACACTGCACACACGAGCCACGGCTGGATTGAGTCTCCACGGTTCTCATGGTGTGTTCAAGTACCGCCTCCCGATCGGGATTCCTCATCAGTTCTGTCAGTCACTCCGATAGTTCCTCGTTGTTCTAAACTCAGAGACAAAGATGGCAGAAGTCGCTCCAGCTCCAGCCGCCGCCCCGGCCAAAGCGGCCAAGAAGAAGGTTGTGAAACCGAAGAAGGTCGGCCCCAGCGTCAGGGAGATCATCATCGAAGCCGTGTCCGCGTCCAAGGAGCGGAGCGGCGTGTCAGCGGCCGCCCTCAAGAAGGCTCTGGCTGCCGGAGGCTACGATGTGGAGAAGAACAAGTCCCGCGTCAACACCGCCATCAAGGGCCTGGTGATCAAGGGGACTCTGGTCCAGACCAAGGGAACCGGGGCCTCCGGCTCGTTCAAGATCAACAAGAAGGTGGAGCCCAAGGCGAAGAAGCCGGTCAAGAAGGCTGCTCTCAAAGTGAAGAAGCCCGCCGCCAAGAAACCCCTAGCGGCCAAAAAGGCCAAAGCAGCGGCAGCCAAGAAGCCAGCAGCCGCTAAAAAGTCCCCGAAGAAGGCGACGAAACCAGCAGCGGCCAAGAAAGCAGCCAAGAGCCCCAAGAAGGTGGCGAAGAGCCCTAAGAAGGTGGCAGTCAAGAGCCCCAAGAAGGTGGCGAAAAAGGCTCCTGCAGCCAAGAAAGCCCCCGCGAAGAAGGCTGCCAAACCCAAAGTGAAGAAGACAGCAGCCAAGAAGAAGTGAGCTGTCCTCACTGTGAAACATGTTCATCCTGCTAAAAGGCTCTTTTAAGAGCCACACACGTCTATCCACAAAGAGCTGCTTCCTCATCAAACATCGCCACTGTCACTCACTGGCAACACATATGTAGAGACTGACTTCTTAACTAAAGAGAGTCGAGTTAGATAGAAACATGTTCAATATTTATTTGTTACAATGTCAAGTTATTTAATGTCAAATACATCAAATACAAATACATTTAAACTATCTTTAGACACTGAAGGAGAAGCAGACTACTACTGACACCCACACACACACTGTGCAACATCATGTACATCGATTTCAGCTTTACATCATATATTTATAATTTAGATTTTCTTCTTAACAAGTATTAATTTGTCATATTTGGTTGTGTAGAATGTATTGTCTTACTGTATATTTATCTTAGTAAACGCATAAGAATGAGTCAGTTATTGACTTTGAGCTGCTTAGAATTGTCGATGTCCACTATGCATGAGAATATGTAGTAACATCCGGTTTCCAAGAGATGGCGCTGCACTACAATATGAGAACCAGAACACCGTCCACTACCATGATGAAGTCTCCTACATGTCCTGTCAGAAGCTTTGTTTTCCAGTAGGTCAGCTGCTCCTGTTTTATTCTCATCTAATGATTCAAACACTAAGTTAATTTGTTTCATGTAAATATCAACAGATCTTGTGTGGAAGTAAATCTAAGTAACTCCCACCTGAAGATTGTTTTTCAAATCTTGACTATGACTCTGCTTGGGTGTGTCCACATATAGTCATTTACACCCAGTGCTCACATGTGATTGCTCAATAGCAATTTAGTTTTTCAGATTTAAAAGAGTTTCTTTCAAATCATAATCTCTTTACCTCTGTATCTAAACCTCTCCAACCCTATCCTGACTTGTTCTCTCCACCTTGACAACAGCCCTGTGTAGGTGTGTTCACATCTTTCAGAATAAAATTTTAAACTTCTAAATTAGACACATTGTTTCAGGACCATGGACAGAGCAGTTAGGTGTGTTTAGGTGCTGCTCTTCAACAGTTTGTTTCTCTGAATGGATGTTGTGGAGCAGAGCGCAGCCGCTTTACACTTCAAGTCTATGTGGAAACAAGCTACACATTTCAATACACACGTAGGGGAGAAAAGAGTAAGATGAACCAGCCCCTGTAGCTAGATAACCATAAAAAAGTCATCATGTGACCACAAAATAAGGAAGTGTAGTCAACATTACTCATTCCATCTTTGATTCAAACACATGGAGAGAGTGGTAAGCTAACCAGAGAGAAAACAAAGCGATGATTGTCATGCTAGGTGAATTCATCATTTCACTTTCAACAAGTATCTTAATTCAAATAGATGTTTTAGAAATGAGAACATGATTATTGGAGTCAGTGTAAGCTACAAAACAAGTTATTTAACTTTAACTGATCATGTTGATGTGAGTTACTTTGTGAAACAGTTTTGTCCAAATGGTGGTTGTGAAATGTGATATGAGCCAGTGATGAGGGGGTTAATTAATCCAATGGACAGTCATTGCTCACTGCAGTTACAAACACACACAGACATGAACACATACACAAACTCTTTCTGTGTCACTGTTACATGTTCATGTTCATGTTGATGTTTGATCACCATGTCACAATGCTAATTTAATTGGATACCTTGTTAGCCAATGTTAAGTTGAAGTCACACAAACATGTCGTACGTACACAAAAGTACATGTACACATACATTATTTGTGTAGCTGACACACAAAGGTCAGAGTTTAATCCCTCCCAAAAATGTTTAGGTAACATGTTGAACAACAGTAAACAAACATGGTTTTACTTTGTTGAGTAATTGTGTATTTTCCAAGTTGGTGGAGGACATGAGGAGACTTGCTCTTTACCAGAGGTGAGTGTGTGGCTCTTAAAAGAGCCTTTGTGTTGGTGGTTTCCAGCAGCTTCGCTTTACTTGGACTTGGCGGCCTTCTCGGTCTTCTTGGGCAACAGAACAGCCTGGATGTTGGGCAGCACGCCGCCCTGAGCGATGGTCACTCCGCCCAGGAGTTTGTTGAGCTCCTCGTCGTTGCGGACGGCCAGCTGCAGGTGGCGGGGGATGATACGGGTCTTCTTGTTGTCGCGGGCGGCGTTTCCAGCCAGCTCCAGGATCTCAGCGGTCAGGTACTCCAGCACAGCCGCCAGGTAGACGGGGGCGCCGGCACCGACGCGCTGAGCATAGTTGCCTTTACGCAGCAGTCTGTGAACACGACCGACGGGGAACTGGAGCCCAGCGCGGGACGAGCGGGTCTTTGCCTTCGCTCTGGCCTTTCCGCCTGTTTTGCCTCTTCCAGACATTTTCAATTCGTTTCCTGAAACACGTCAAGAGAAACTGCGGCAACCAGCTCGAACCCTAGTTTATATATCAGCGGATCGCGCGGGAGCAGAGAAGAAGCCTCCAGCGGAGCAGGGGAGGGCGTTATGCACTTTTCTCCAATAAGCAGCGGGGACTCAGGCGGTGGGTCGCTCCTTTCGGCGGCGCTGAGCTCCAGGAGGAGCCTCTCACCAATCAGGACCCGGGGATCTGAAACCGCGTCACCATTTCACGACTGGCTCCGTCGTTTAAAAGCAGAGTGTCGCTGCTCTACTTCACTTTTTCTCCCGATCAGAGCAAGAAGATATACAATGGCAAGAACCAAGCAGACCGCTCGTAAATCCACCGGAGGCAAAGCCCCCAGGAAGCAGCTGGCCACCAAGGCTGCGCGTAAGAGCGCCCCGGCCACCGGCGGCGTGAAGAAGCCTCACCGTTACAGGCCCGGTACCGTGGCTCTGAGAGAGATCCGTCGCTACCAGAAATCTACGGAGCTGCTGATCCGCAAGCTGCCCTTCCAGCGCCTGGTCAGAGAAATCGCTCAGGATTTCAAGACCGACCTGCGCTTCCAGAGCTCCGCTGTCATGGCTCTGCAGGAGGCCAGCGAGGCTTACCTGGTCGGCCTGTTCGAGGACACCAACCTGTGCGCCATCCACGCCAAGAGGGTGACCATCATGCCCAAGGACATCCAGCTGGCCCGCCGCATCCGCGGAGAGAGAGCTTAAACTGCTGCTGCTGCTCCACTCACGATAACAACGGCTCTTTTAAGAGCCACTTCACTGCACTCAAGACAAAACTCCTCCGCTGCTCTCACTAGTTACTGACTGATCATAGCTCTAGAAGCTTTCATCACCAAATAATCAGCAAATATAACTGATGTTGCTCATGACAGTCATAGCATTTAATTCATTCAATTAAAAGACTAATAATGTGAATAAACCATTTCACTTTCAATCACACTCTAGATCTGTCAGACCATTTTTTAAATTTACAGACCACACTGATTCTGGACAGACATTCTATTATTGTCTGTGTTGATCAGATTAGAGATGGGATTTATGGATCTTTGGAGGGAGCTGAATATTTGGGATCTGGTCATTTCAAAGAGCCATTTAAAAGACTGGCTCATTTGGCTCATTTTTATATTAATTCACTTTTAAGAAGCCAGCCTGGGTGAATTCATTTTATCCTGGAAATCATCACAGGGAGGAATGATGGGCTGAGATTTGGATCAGACCAATTTTGAACTCAGATTTCCCACCAATATTTCAGTTTGAATTATTCTGAAATATTGATTATGGCTTCATTTGACACGTGTGGACAAGATTTTAAAGTCTGATATGGATTAATTGTAAATATTTCACTGCTATATCCCTCTGAGTTGACAGTAATATCACTATTTACCCTTTATATAAAGTGTGTGTATGTGTGTAAAACTACTTTGACTTGTGTTATTCATGCAACACCTACGTCTGCCTGATGTGGAGGCAGAAGTACAGGCACTCTCCACTTCATCGTCAGAGTCATGCTCTCTCCACACCTCTGAGATTTTAACAGTGTGGTGTTGAGTTTTAAAATGCCTGTGCAAATTGTTTGTGGAGCCAGATTTCAATGAAATTAACTTCTGGCAAATATAGCACTTAGCCTTTCTGTCTGCCTCAAGCGAAAAGTGCATCTAAATGCTGCTCCTTTTCCTTGGGCTCATTTTGCAGAACGACGACGGACGGTCCTCCCCCTCTTTCAGGCTGCTGTTCACTGCACTGCCGACTCAGATGCACTCGCTTTTTTTTTTCTTTGTTTTTCACTGAGGCCCTCACATGAAGGGAGCATGCACAACGTGAACTTGTTGCTTAGGTGCTCCTCCCCATGCTCTCTCCGTCTCACTCACTGGAGGAGCTTGTGTGAGCAACTGTGAACCATAGGTGTGAACTCAGGGAGAGAGAAAAAAAAGAACAGCTCCCAACCAAACGCGACTCGGTTCCCATCGTTCATGTTAATGAGCCAGACAAAAGATTTGGTTCGTTCGTGAACGTCACAACTCTAGATCAGATAACACTGTGAACATCTTTCAACAATCAACTCCTGACATTTCATCCACAGCCATGTGACAGTACAATAGAGGAACGTTATCAAAAGTTCACTCACACTGTTGATTCAATGATCAATGTAATGAAGGGTGGGGGCAGATCTCGCAAATCTCAAAACAGTAAAAGAGTAAAACAGCATAAGAGTGATTATATATGGTTCACATAAGGAACAGAGGTCAGAAGGTGACTTGACACAGATAACAGACCTGCACCTGAAAGCATGAAATATGTAACAAAATAATCCAATAAATATATACATTGCAATCCATGTATTTGAAATTACTGGTCTGTATAATGAGATTATTAAGGCAAGTGAGCTGCCATTTCAGTGACTGAGGTTACGACAGCAAGACAAACTGTACAAGATGCCCTTGATCTGATCTTCCAAGATGAGGAAGCAGATAGTGATTTGAAGGAGGATGTGTCAGAGCAGGAAGACAACATGGAGGAAAACTACGATTACAGCCGTTCTGATGACGACATTTATATCTTCTGACATATGACATTAAAAATGAAATAATATTTCCTACTAGTCCTCTTCTGTCTGACCATTATTAATGTACAACTATTGACAACACTGAGAAGCTACAATTTCATGAGCTTCTTTACAAATACAATTATAACCACCAGGGAAAACATCCACCACCTCCTCCCCATGAATAACACACATCACTGATTCTTGAGACATGGGACAAAACACGTCCAACATTTCAACCTGCTAATGGGCTTAAAAATGTTTTCAATTGTAGATGGGACTGATAATATAATTTAATCTGCATAGTTATCACTTTCAATTGAATCATTATATCAAATCTATGACACTCACTCTCTTCCCACTGCATCTAAAACAGCAGGTCCACAGAGAAGGGTTCAATCATTCATGTGCAATACATTGGTTACAAATATATATATGCTACACCTTGTCATTTATGTTAGTGCCTGTTTGTGTAGTCAAATGTTAACTTCCTCATTTAAAGGTTCAGTGTGTAACAAGCTGGTAACATCATATCAAACTTGGTGTTCCTCACTCCCCCCTCCCTTCCTGAGCCTGAGGAGAGCTATGGTGGCCCTCATGTGTCAAAATGCTGGATGAGCTCACTGAGCTGACTTCTCTGCAGTGTCTATAGATCGATACATATTGATTAATGTAACCTGTTTATTTTGAATGCAAACTGTAGTTAATAGTTTACATGAAGACAATGTGTTAACATGCTGTGGTAGTGCTTTATTACTGACATTAGGTAGCTGAATTAGCTGAATGCTAATGCAGGCTAACAATATTGATGCTGGCTAATGTTAGCACACAGGCTCGTATAACAGGGAGATGGCGTTAGCAGGAGACACTTGTCTTCTCTGTTTACGTGCTGAAACACTTGAGTTCTGTACTGAGGTGAGCAAGAGAAGAGGAGGAGATCCTGGAGCTGCAGCAGTGAGGAGGAGGAGAGACTGGACCACTGGGAGCAGATTGAAGCTACAGGTTTGTGTTTTCATTATATGACTACATGGTCTGCTTGATATCAACAAGAACAATACAACACAAGTGTTTTCATACCACAGTTCTGTGTGCACATCTTACTGAATAATGTTACTGTAACATGAGCTGTGCAGTGCACGTCAGCCACTGACTGTAAAACCTCAGAGACACCACTGAACAATTATTATAGAAATACTGTATGTTACAGGAAAATGTTGTTATTGTTTTGCATATGTGGGATACAAGAAACATTGCAGCCTATAACCCCTAATAACTGGCCTTATCATATAACCAACATCATATAGAGCTAATAATAAAGCCTTATCTGAGTTTCTCCTTTGTTTATGTTTTCAGACACTTATTGAGGAGATGAGTGTGGAGCAGCACAGGAGCTGACAGCTACAGACATGGTGACTCACCTCCTGCTGGAGTGGCATGGTGTTCTTATGAACTGTAGAGACTAACCTTTCAGACAGTCAGAAGAAATGCTGTGGTCACGATCCTGAAAACTGTGAGTCTACCACCGTACTTCTCCCAGTACTGCCCAGAAGTGTTTAACATGTTCACAGGCAGTACCAGGAAGATGTTACGGTGTTAGACCATATTAGAGAGCGTGGGGATGACAACACTTTTACCGCAGCATATCAACATTTGATTTATTATCAACATGGCTCTTTAGGCCAGGGAACCCATCTTGTCATCCCCAGCTGCTGTTTTTGTCCCTCTGAAGGTTTTGAACAGTACCACGTATTCACACACCTGTCAAATGTATCTAGTTTTACAAAAGCAAAGCTGATATGAGTAAGATGATGTCAAAACACAAAGAGTGCATCCTTTTTGCATATTTATAAAAATGCATTTTTTAAATTTAATCAAATATTTATAGTCTTCTTTAGCTGAAATCATTCAATATCTGATATACATTTAAATAACTTTAAACATTGACTGTGCATGTGAGTGATCAATTGCAGATGCAAGCTGTGAAAAACAATAATTAATATTACAATGCTGAAACATTTCAAACTTTGTGTTAATGGATATGGTAAAATGGCAGCAAGAAAGCAGATGAAATAACAGAATGGAAGAAATAAACTTGTTGTTAATACAACATTAGATAATTAACAACTGTTGAATGCATTGACTTGCCTGTGTTCCAGTGCAAACTCAGTTGCTGAATACAGTTGGATCTGAAACAGGTTTGTCATTGAACTTGATGTATCAGGGTGAGAAAGCTGTAAAAGAACAGTAAGAAAATAAGTGATACATGACACAGTGGTCTTCTCCTGTAATAAATGATTTTACATCCTGGGATGGTGGGAAGTTCACTAAACCAAATAAATAGATCTAGGATAAGTCAACAAGTACTACAGTGATCTTAGTCTGGAGTAATTCACAATATGAATCTGTAACAATGTAAATGTTACTATAACAGCATCAGTTTGAATATACAAAAAATAATAATCTATTGAACAACAGATTGACTTTGTATTGATGTAGTAAATTACCTGTTCAACAGAAAACCTGAGACTTCAGCGTCAGAAAGTCTTTGTCTCTCAGTAGTTTTCCATCCTGGAGACAACATGGTGTTTGTCCCCGGTTCTGTCTCAGGTCCCGTTTCACATCTCACATTAAATTTCACTTCTCAGTTGAAGTCTGTGCCGTTCCTTTGGTTTGTCAGAGGTCAATTTATAAGTATGTTCCTCCATTCAACATATTTTCTGTTGGCAAACTTTCTGCCGACCTTTCATAACAACCCCCAGGTCCCACTTCTTCTTCTACTGTTTTTACAGGCGCGGTCCTTCAGTAAACAAACACAAACTCAGTCTTTGTGTCCACACTCCAGACCAGTTGGTGGCGGTAATGCACATAACTGTTCATAGCTAAGAGCCAAAAAGCCAGAAGAAGAATCAGTAAATATAGAGACGTGCCTCAGACCGGTTTGTCCTTTAGATGATCTGTAGCGACAACATTTGACATATTGTTAATTTAATCATCAATGTGTTTGCAAGTCATGTGGACACACTGATTGTTAAGAAATGATACATGATCAACAGAACCAATGAATCCATTGTGTGAATGATTCAGAGCGTTGGGACACTGGACAATAAAACCAATTCAATATGAACCATAAGTATTAAATTGAACCATGATTGAATTCACCACAGTTCCAGTATTAGTGTCAAGTGGCTATTTGAGTGTTGGTGCACATGTTGTTGGAGTCAGGACAGTTTGTCTCCATAGAGAAAGTGTGTGGCTCTTAAAAGAGCCGTTGGTTTGATGTCATGTCTCCAGAGTGGTTTACTTGGAGCTGGTGTACTTGGTCACGGCCTTGGTGCCCTCAGACACGGCGTGTTTAGCCAGCTCACCGGGCAGCAGCAGGCGGACGGCGGTCTGAATCTCCCTGGAGGTGATGGTGGAGCGCTTGTTGTAATGAGCCAGACGAGAGGCCTCACCGGCGATGCGCTCGAAGATGTCGCTCACGAAGGAGTTCATGATGCCCATGGCCTTGGAGGAGATCCCAGTGTCGGGGTGGACCTGCTTCAGCACCTTGTACACGTAGATGGCGTAGCTCTCCTTCCTGCTCTTTCTCCTCTTCTTTCCGCCCTTACCGGGGGCCTTCGTCACCGCTTTCTTGGAGCCCTTCTTGGGCGCGGACTTCGCTGGTTCAGGCATCGTCACGATATTATTCGATCAAATGAATGTAGTCGTCAGTGAACAGGCTGTATTTGAACACAACACATGTAAAGTTGCTGTGCTGTTCCCTCTCTGTGATTGGCTGAATGTTGATCGTCAGTGTACCAGCAGTGGGCGTGTCTCCATGTCCAGAGTCCATTATTCTGCTGCTGACAGAGGTTGAACTGTAGAGATGAACTGGAACATTTGGGGGGTTGAGAAATGCATGATGTCTGAAACTATATATGTTCTTATTATTGATGTTAGTATCACATTAGTATCATTTCAAACTATCTGAACTAAAGCGACCTGATAAACACACTGCTCTAAATATTAAGGGGACACTTGATCGTCACAGTAAAACACCAAGTCAGTTAAACTTCAGGTTTATTAATCTGTTCATTTAGATTGAACTGAATATAATTATTGTCTTCATTATAACAACCAGTCTGACGGAGCTTGAATGTGATGGTTACACAAGTATTCCTGGTCTCCCTCCCGTCTCTCTCTTTGTGTCCCCAACACCTTAGTTAAGTTGATTCATGTGTTTATGGTAATTTACATAAATGTTTACAATGTTGACTGTTGAGTTATTTACTTGTGTATGTTTCCACATGTAACTATTTAGCTTCTTTAGAACAGTAACAATGTGTTGATGCCAGGACATTGATATCTCAAGTATTGTTACTTCAAACTGGGTTAGAAAGACATGCTATTGTTGTTGGGGAGGAACAACACAGCCCTCTGAGTGCAGAGTGTTCTTATAGAAAAGTACTGCTGGGAAGGAGCCATGAAAAGTCAACGAGGAATACAGGTGTAAAATAAAACATATTTTCTATTCAGAAAAACAAACATATATTATTTCATGTAGTACAGCAGGATCTGTGGGTTTTAACAAATGAATCAAGTTCCACTCCACCACCCATCGTATGACTGTGGTCCAGTCTGCATCCTCTTTCTGGACAGTCACATAAGAACATGATACTTTACCAATCTGAGATAGTGAAGGTTCAATATCTATATTAGAGTTAAGGTGTAAATGTGGATATGAATGTTGTGTTTTTATACATGTTGGGTGGAAACTCACTACAGAGAGAAACTGAAACAAAATGAGTTTCATTCACGTGGTAACATGGTTCATATATGGATAATTACTAAGATCACGATTCCATCAATGATCAGACCCTGATTGATTGTGGTTCTCTGGAAGAACTAGTGATGAGTGTTGAGCAGAGGATGTGAGCTCTCATTGACTCAGTGTGTGGCTCTTAAAAGAGCCGTTGTGTTGTTGAGCTGTTGAAAGTGAGTTTATCCACCGAAGCCGTACAGAGTGCGGCCCTGTCTCTTCAGAGCATACACCACGTCCATGGCGGTCACGGTCTTCCTCTTGGCGTGCTCGGTGTAGGTGACAGCATCGCGGATGACATTCTCCAGGAAAACCTTCAACACGCCGCGGGTCTCCTCGTAGATCAGACCGGAGATACGCTTCACTCCGCCACGGCGAGCCAGGCGGCGGATGGCGGGCTTGGTGATTCCCTGGATGTTATCACGGAGAACTTTGCGGTGACGCTTTGCGCCTCCTTTACCGAGACCTTTTCCTCCCTTTCCTCGTCCAGACATTTCTCTTCAGTCAGATGAGAGCTAGTCAATAGTGTGTTCCGCGGGAACCCCAGCTATTCATAGCCTACTTGAGGACGTGGTAGAAGACAGAGGAGTACTACTTCCGCCTCCATCTTCGCTGATAATAAACTCTTTGGTGCGCTAGCGCCCCCACAGGACTTTGGATGTAGGACGGTAGATATTAAGGTTTCATTTAAACAGTAACAATACGAGAATCAACTGTAGGTTCTGAAGTCATATCAGATGAAAGACCAGAGGAGAGGAAGTGTTGATGACGAGCTTCCACTATTGAGAATCTGTCTGTAATTTCACCAGCTACCAACCAGATGCTGGTTAACATTTGTGTTGCAGCAGGTCAGTTTGTCCACACTACCAGCCACTCTGGCAAATAATAAACCACCACTTCAAGATCTCGTCCAGTTAGTTGTCAGGAAGAAGATTTGAAAGGGAATCTCTGAGAGCAAGTAATTTTGCCTTTAACAAAGCTTCCTTCCTTGTCTGTCACTTTTCTTTCTGTTTCTTTCCGTAGTTCTAAACATTTAGGTTTGTGTGTGCAAGTTCAACTTATACAAACTAATAGAGCCAGCCAAGTTCTCCAGAGTTCTTTATCCTGGATAAAGCTGGACACACACACACCATTTTATTTAAGTAACAGTGATTGGTATGAGTTTTGAAAGAAAGCCATGGTGTTCCAAACATTAATGTTTGCAGGTACACAATGTTGACTGGTCACCTGTTCCTGAACAATGCAAGATACATGCAACTCCCCCAGAGCCTCAGATCAACACATTCAAGAGCGGCCACATCTGCCCCTGGACACAAGCAACAACCAGCTCCCAGAACAATCACAACCAGTCTGTGTCGAATGTAACAAGCATTATACTGCTACAGAATGATTACAGAGAGAACTAATAAAAGAGGATATGTGAATAACTAGACATTAGTTCAATGATGTTCAATGTCTATATCATATGTCAGAACAAGAGCAAGAGTGTGATTGAAACAGTGAGTGGGTTTAATTACATGTACAGTGAAACCAATTGAATCTATTAATTGTCCAGACATCACACGTGATGGTGATGGTCACCCCACTGTGCATGTACAAAGCAGTGGGGGGGTCCTGTCAGCATGACCCAGTGCAGCCTCTCCAGTAGAGTCTTTGGTTCTCTCTTTCCAGAGGGAGGACCGCTGTGGAGGGAATCAAACACAGAGCACACTTACAGAGACAAGCTGCTGGAAATCAGGACCGGTACACTGTCACTAAGCAAACCAAGCTTCAATCAAGAAGCTTAAATCTAAATGATCGAGAGTTGTGCACTGATTAAGTGTTGCACTCTCTGTCTGTGTTACAGCAGGACAAGATATATAATGTCCTCTATTCTACAAATTCATCTTTCAAATACTTCTTCCCTGTCGAAGCCTGGTGGCCGCATTACCCACAATCCAACTCAAATGCCAATTGTTATGCTACAAGCAGCTAAGGCTAATAATGGTTCTGCATGCTTCATGGTTGCACGTTGCATTGCAGCGAGGGAGGTAAGGTCAGTGGAATAAGCAGATAATGACCCTGATGATGAGGTAGAGGCAGCTGTACCACAGTGATGGATCGAAACAGGAAAAGAACAGTCAGCAATTTGGGAAATGCTTGTGTTCTTACTACACAAGAAGATCTGTGGTGAGCTGAAGATGAACCCTAAACATCATACAATATCAGAGTAATGGAACAGAATCAGGAAGTGAAACAAGCTTGATAACCTTAAACAACTGTTATTTAACTGTGTTATAGACACACCTGGCACTCACACTGCTCCAGTGTTTAAGAGACGCTAAAATGATGATGTAGACACACAACCGCTTTCTGATTTGTGGTTAAAAAATTAATACAACTGCTTACATGAATAAGAGATGAGATTTTATTCAAGCGATCTGCTACAATCCTACAACTAACAATCAAAGACTTCCTGTTCCAGCAAGTGCATCACCCTTGTATACGAGTTGTCACATGATATGTGTTTTCATGCTTGTTAGTATTGATGGGGGATTAAAACTAATACGGAGAAAAATATTGGTGTGAACAAAAATCGTTTTAATTTGAAAACCCTTTTTTCAAAGCTCCAAGGGATCCTCTAAGAATATTGATGACATGTTTCAAATGAATTGATTGGTCAGTGAGTGGAACTTTTATACAGGTTGATCTCTTATCTCCAATTTAACCTGCTCCAGAGCAGGTTAGCCGTTCAGCATAAGTTACCATGGTGATTTACACCGATAAGATGTGAACAAGCTTTGTATGACTGGAAAACCTGAATGTATCCTGAATTTATCGCGATAAGAGCAGGTTGGGCCTCGTAGTACAGGCCCTGGTCATAGATCCCCCAACTGACAATCTTGGTTATCTTTTCCTTTCATTCCTCATCCATCTGTATTTTGCTCCAGCACTGGATTTAGTTTTAGTCTGACAGTGTGTCACTCTCTTGGCATTTGGTTTATGTCAAGAGCCCCCTGTCTTGTGTCAGTCCATTTGTTTTTACCTGCGTAGCCCTGTAGGCTGAAAGCTCTCCGGTCTCTGACAGACTGTATTCCAACCCTGGCAGCCTCCGTATCACTCACTGCAGCAAGGTCCAGTTTAGCAGAAATGACCTATCCTATGTGATTCACATGATACCTTTAGAAGGGATTCACTCATTAGAAGGGACACTATGTTGTCCATATTATACTCTGAATAGATACACTGTAACTAGACTTAACTATATTAAATGAGTAGTCCATAGCTTTTCAAAATTATCTCTATCTCCAGCAATATACTCATATGAATAAAACAATGTTTTTATGGAACATGGATCATTGTGATATAGCATCATCACCATCCCACAAAAAATCAGATATCTAGTGCAAATTTCACATTTTTTAATCAGTAAGACAAAAAACCTAAGAACCCCTAATGAAAAGACTCAAGGCATTTTAAACAAATGGTTTATCAAATGTGTAGTACTTCAATCATTTCTACTGTGACACAACTTATGTCCGTAACACGGTTGACAAAGTAAATACATTGAATGTTTATTTTCATTTAAATATTTTAAAAGTCATAAGAGATTAAGCTTGCCAAATGATGGATTTAGCACACTATGGGGATATATTATGGGAACAACTAAACTATTTAGCAAAGAAAGCTAAAGTTTTTGGTTTATATGATGTGTAGTCCAATCATGCAATGACTCATTTACCAAATCTGACAGCAGGAAAAACAACCAAATGCAGTATATCATACATATTTTCTAATAAATGATGGAACCTGTTGACTTTTTGTATTAAATGAAAGAGAAATGTGGCCCAATATTAATGTGATCATAGTTTGAAGTAAATATTTAGTCAAATTGACTAATCCAACCCATGGACATGAAATGTAGCTCTAATGATAGAATGACTCTCCAGCATCCTCAGCATGAAACGTTCAAGGCTCTGATAGAAAGTCTGGCTCCACTTCACCATGAGCCTCGGCCATCAGCGGTGTGTTTGCTGCCTGCACAATAACCTGACTTTCTTCCAAAGGATCATCAGCAGGTGCTTGTTTTGACTCGGTCTCTCTGAACAAACATGTGGAGCAGCTGGGAGACGGATGTTGGTGGAGCTGTGGTGCTTTTCAAGTCATTTTAGGAGAGAAACGAGTGGGAAAAGCCGCCGAGCAGCGCTGCTCACCGCGGTGAACGGGTGAGGTTTGGAGGCTCCACCGACAAAATGCAGAGAGCATCAGAGCTCTTCATGACTTCAATATGAAGACACACAAGTCCGCTACCTGCTTCCTCACTGTCAGCCTCCAGCACCGCTCACCCACTGATGTTTCACTCGTTTATCAGTGAAGAGAAAACACAAGTGTCTCGGCGTTCACACTGCACACAGGAGCCACGGCTGGATTGAGTCTCCACGGTTCTCATGGTGTGTTCAAGTACCGCCTCCCGATCGGGATTCCTCATCAGTTCTGTCACTCACTCCGATAGTTCCTCGTTGATCTAAACTCAGAGACAAAGATGGCAGAAGTCCCTCCAGCTCCAGCCCCCGCCCCGGCCAAAGCGGCCAAGAAGAAGGTTGTGAAACCGAAGAAGGTCGGCCCCAGCGTCAGGGAGATCATCATCGAAGCCGTGTCCGCGTCCAAGGAGCGGAGCGGCGTGTCAGCGGCCGCCCTCAAGAAGGCTCTGGCTGCCGGAGGCTACGATGTGGAGAAGAACAAGTCCCGCGTCAACACCGCCATCAAGGGCCTGGTGATCAAGGGGACCCTGGTCCAGACCAAGGGAACCGGGGCCTCCGGCTCGTTCAAGATCAACAAGAAGGTGGAGCCCAAGGTGAAGAAGCCGGTCAAGACGGCTGCTCTCAAAGTGAAGAAGCCCGCCGCCAAGAAACCCCTAGCGGCCAAAAAGGCCAAAGCAGCGGCAGCCAAGAAGCCAGCAGCCGCTAAAAAGTCCCCGAAGAAGGTGACGAAACCAGCAGCGGCCAAGAAAGCAGCCAAGAGCCCCAAGAAGGTGGCGAAGAGCCCTAAGAAGGTGGCAGTCAAGAGCCCCAAGAAGGTGGCGAAAAAGGCTCCTGCAGCCAAGAAAGCCCCCGCGAAGAAGGCTGCCAAACCCAAAGTGAAGAAGACAGCAGCCAAGAAGAAGTGAGCTGTCCTCACTGTGAAACATGTTCATCCTGCTAAAAGGCTCTTTTAAGAGCCACACACGTCGATCCACAAAGAGCTGCTTCCTCATCAAACATCACCACTGTCACTCACTGGCAACACATATGTAGAGACTGACTTCTTAACTAAAGAGAGTCGAGTTAGATAGAAACATGTTCAATATTTATTTGTTACAATGTCAAGTTATTTAATGTCAAATACATCAAATACAAATACATTTAAACTATCTTTAGACACTGAAGGAGAAGCAGACTACTACTGACACCCACACACACACTGTGCAACATCATGTACATCGATTTCAGCTTTACATCATATATTTATAATTTAGATTTTCTTCTTAACAAGTATTAATTTGTCATATTTGGTTGTGTAGAAACATATGTATTGTCTTACTGTATATTTATCTTAGTAAACGCATAAGAATGAGTCAGTTATTGACTTTGAGCTGCTTAGAATTGTCGATGTCCACTATGCATGAGAATATGTAGTAACATCCGGTTTCCAAGAGATGGCGCTGCACTACAATATGAGAACCAGAACACCGTCCACTACCATGATGAAGTCTCCTACATGTCCTGTCAGAAGCTTTGTTTTCCAGTAGGTCAGCTGCTCCTGTTTTATTCTCATCTAATGATTCAAACACTAAGTTAATTTGTTTCATGTAAATATCAACAGATCTTGTGTGGAAGTAAATCTAAGTAACTCCCACCTGAAGATTGTTTTTCAAATCTTGACTATGACTCTGCTCGGGTGTGTCCACATATAGTCATTTACACCCAGTGCTCACATGTGATTGCTCAATAGCAATTTAGTTTTTCAGATTTAAAAGAGTTTCTTTCAAATCATAATCTCTTTACCTCTGTATCTAAACCTCTCCAACCCTATCCTGACTTGTTCTCTCCACCTTGACAACAGCCCTGTGTAGGTGTGTTCACATCTTTCAGAATAAAATTTTAAACTTCTAAATTAGACACATTGTTTCAGGACCATGGACAGAGCAGTTAGGTGTGTTTAGGTGCTGCTCTTCAACAGTTTGTTTCTCTGAATGGATGTTGTGGAGCAGAGCGCAGCCGCTTTACACTTCAAGTCTATGTGGAAACAAGCTACACATTTCAATACACACGTAGGGGAGAAAAGAGTAAGATGAACCAGCCCCTGTAGCTAGATAACCATAAAAAAGTCATCATGTGACCACAAAATAAGGAAGTGTAGTCAACATTACTCATTCCATCTTTGATTCAAACACATGGAGAGAGTGGTAAGCTAACCAGAGAGAAAACAAAGCGATGATTGTCATGCTAGGTGAATTCATCATTTCACTTTCAACAAGTATCTTAATTCAAATAGAAGTTTTAGAAATGAGAACATGATTATTGGAGTCAGTGTAAGCTACAAAACAAGTTATTTAACTTTAACTGATCATGTTGATGTGAGTTACTTTGTGAAACAGTTTTGTCCAAATGGTGGTTGTGAAATGTGATATGAGCCAGTGATGAGGGGGTTAATTAATCCAATGGACAGTCATTGCTCACTGCAGTTACAAACACACACAGACATGAACACATACACAAACTCTTTCTGTGTCACTGTTACATGTTCATGTTCATGTTGATGTTTGATCACCATGTCACAATGCTAATTTAATTGGATACCTTGTTAGCCAATGTTAAGTTGAAGTCACAAACATGTCGTACATACACTAAAGTACATGTACACATACATTATTTGTGTAGCTGACACACAAAGGTCAGAGTTTAATCCCTCCCAAAAATGTTTAGGTAACATGTTGAACAACAGTAAACAAACATGGTTTTACTTTGTTGAGTAATTGTGTATTTTCCAAGTTGGTGGAGGACATGAGGAGACTTGCTCTTTACCAGAGGTGAGTGTGTGGCTCTTAAAAGAGCCTTTGTGTTGGTGGTTTCCAGCAGCTTCGCTTTACTTGGACTTGGCGGCCTTCTCGGTCTTCTTGGGCAACAGAACAGCCTGGATGTTGGGCAGCACGCCGCCCTGAGCGATGGTCACTCCGCCCAGGAGTTTGTTGAGCTCCTCGTCGTTGCGGACGGCCAGCTGCAGGTGGCGGGGGATGATACGGGTCTTCTTGTTGTCGCGGGCGGCGTTTCCAGCCAGCTCCAGGATCTCAGCGGTCAGGTACTCCAGCACAGCCGCCAGGTAGACGGGGGCGCCGGCACCGACGCGCTGAGCATAGTTGCCTTTACGCAGCAGCCTGTGAACACGACCGACGGGGAACTGGAGCCCAGCGCGGGACGAGCGGGTCTTTGCCTTCGCTCTGGCCTTTCCGCCTGTTTTGCCTCTTCCGGACATTTTCTATTCGTTTCCTGAAACACGTCAAGAGAAACTGCGGCAACCAGCTCGAACCCTCGGTTATATATCAGCGGATCGCGCGGGACGGATCATGCCAGACCAACCAGAGAAGAAGACTCCAGCGGAGCGGGGGGGGGTCATTCTGCACTTTTCTCCAATAAGCAGCGGGGACTCGGGCGGTGGGTCGCTCCTTTCGGCGGCGTTGAGCTCCAGGAGGAGCCTCTCACCAATCAGGACCCGGGGATCTGAAATCACGTCACCATTTCACTACTGGCTCCGTCGTTTAAAAGCAGAGTGTCGCTGCTCTACTTCACTTTTTCTCCCGATCAGAGAAAGAAAACATACAATGGCAAGAACCAAGCAGACCGCTCGTAAATCCACCGGAGGCAAAGCCCCCAGGAAGCAGCTGGCCACCAAGGCTGCGCGTAAGAGCGCCCCGGCCACCGGCGGCGTGAAGAAGCCTCACCGTTACAGGCCCGGTACCGTGGCTCTGAGAGAGATCCGTCGCTACCAGAAATCTACGGAGCTGCTGATCCGCAAGCTGCCCTTCCAGCGCCTGGTCAGAGAAATCGCTCAGGATTTCAAGACCGACCTGCGCTTCCAGAGCTCCGCTGTCATGGCTCTGCAGGAGGCCAGCGAGGCTTACCTGGTCGGCCTGTTCGAGGACACCAACCTGTGCGCCATCCACGCCAAGAGGGTGACCATCATGCCCAAGGACATCCAGCTGGCCCGCCGCATCCGCGGAGAGAGAGCTTAAACTGCTGCTGCTGCTGCTCCACTCACGATAACAACGGCTCTTTTAAGAGCCACTTCACTGCACTCAAGACAAAACTCCTCCGCTGCTCTCACTAGTTACTGACTGATCATAGCTCTAGAAGCTTTCATCACCAAATAATCAGCAAATATAACTGATGTTGCTCATGACAGTCATAGCATTTAATTCATTCAATTAAAAGACTAATAATGTGAATAAACCATTTCACTTTCAATCACACTCTAGATCTGTCAGACCATTTTTTAAATTTACAGACCACACTGATTCTGGACAGACATTCTATTATTGTCTGTGTTGATCAGATTAGAGATGGGATTTATGGATCTTTGGAGGGAGCTGAATATTTGGGATCTGGTCATTTCAAAGAGCCATTTAAAAGACTGGCTCATTTGGCTCATTTTTATATTAATTCACTTTTAAGAAGCCAGCCTGGGTGAATTCATTTTATCCTGGAAATCATCACAGGGAGGAATGATGGGCTGAGATTTGGATCAGACCAATTTTGAACTCAGATTTCCCACCAATATTTCAGTTTGAATTATTCTGAAATATTGATTATGGCTTCATTTGACACGTGTGGACAAGATTTTAAAGTCTGATATGGATTAATTGTAAATATTTCACTGCTATATCCCTCTGAGTTGACAGTAATATCACTATTTACCCTTTGTATAAAGTGTGTGTATGTGTGTAAAACTACTTTGACTTGTGTTATTCATGCAACACCTACGTCTGCCTGATGTGGAGGCAGAAGTACTGGCACTCTCCACTTCATCGTCAGAGTCATGCTCTCTCCTCACTGAGATTTTAACAGTGTGGTGTTGGGTTTTAAAATGCCTGTGCAAATTGTTTGTGGAGCCAGATTTAAATGATATTATCTTCTGGCAAATATAGCACTTAGCCTTTCTGTCTGCCTCAAGCGAAAAGTGCATCTAAATACTGCTCCTTTTCCTTGGGCTCATTTTGCAGAACGACGACGGACGGCCCTCCCCCTCTTTCAGGCTGCTGTTCACTGCACTGCCGACTCAGATGCACTCGCTTTTTTTTCCTATGTTTTTCACTGAGGCCCTCACATGAAGGGAGCGTGCACAACTTGTTGCATTTATTTCATATGCAATGCATATGAAATAAGTGCTCCTCCCCATGCTCTCTCTGTCTCATTCAGTGGAGGAGCTTGTGTGAGCAACTGTGAACCATAGGTGTGAACTCAGGGAGAGAGAAAAAAAGAACGGCTCTCAACCAAACGCGACTCAGTTCCCATCGTTCATGTTAATGAGACAGACAAAAGATTTGGTTCGTTCGTGAACGTCACAACTCTAGATCAGATAACACTGTAAACATCTTTCAACAATCAACTCCTAACATTTCATCCACAGCCATGTGACAGTACAATAGAGGAATGTTATCAAAAGTTCACTCACACTGTTGATTCAATGATCAATGTAATGAAGGGTGGGGGCAGATCTCGCAAATCTCAAAACAGTAAAAGAGTAAAACAGCATAAGAGTGATTATATATGGTTCACATAAGGAACAGAGGTCAGAAGGTGACTTGACACAGATAACAGACCTGCACCTGAAAGCATGAAATATGTAACAAAATAATCCAATAAATATATACATTGCAATCCATGTATTTGAAATTACTGGTCTTTATAATGAGATTATTAAGGCAAGTGAGCTGCCATTTCAGTGACTGAGGTTACGACAGCAAGAGAAACTGTGCAAGACGCCCTTGATCTGATCTTCCAAGATGAGGAAGCAGATATTGATTTGAAGGAGGATGTGTCAGAGCAGGAGTACAACATGGAGGAAAACTACGATTACAGCCGTTCTGATGACGACATTTATATCTTCTGACATATGACATTAAAAATGAAACAATATTTCCTACTAGTCCTCTTCTGTGCGACCATTATTAATGTACAACTATTGACAACACTGAGAAGCTACAATTTCATGAGCTTCTTTACAAATACAATTATAACCACCAGGGAAAACATCCACCACGTCCTCCCCATGAATAACACACATCACTGATTCTTGAGACATGGGACAAAGCACATCCAACATTGCAACCTGCTAATGGGCTTAAAAATATTTTCAATTGTAGATGGGACTGATAATATAATTTAATCTGCACAGTTATCACTTTCAATTGAATCATTATATCAAATCTATGACACTCACTCTCTTCCCACTGCATCTAAAACAGCACGTCCACAGAGAAGGGTTCAATCATTCATGTGCAATACAATGGTTACAAATATATATATGCTACACTTTGTCATTTATGTTAGTGCCTGTTTGTGTAGTCAAATGTTAACTTCCTCATTTAAAGGTTCAGTGTGTAACAAGCTGGTAACATCATATCAAACTTGGTGTTCCTCACTCCCCCCTCCCTTCCTGAGCGTGAGGAGAGCTACGGTGGCCCTCATGCGTCAAAATGCTGGATGACCTCACTGAGCTGACTTCTCTGCAGTGTCTATAGATCGATACATATCGATGAATGTAACCTGTTTATTTTGAATGCAAACTGTAGTTAATAGTTTACATGAAGACAATGTGTTGAAATGCTGTGGTAGTGCTTTATTACTGACATTAGGTAGCTGAATTAGCTGAATGCTAATGCAGGCTAACAATATTGATGCTGGCTAATGTTAGCACACAGGCTCGTATAACAGGGAGATGGCGTTAGCAGGAGACACTTGTCTTCTCTGTTTACGTGCTGAAACACTTGAGTTCTGTACTGAGGTGAGCAAGAGAAGAGGAGGAGATCCTGGAGCTGCAGCAGTGAGGAGGAGGAGAGACTGGACCACTGGGAGCAGATTGAAGCTACAGGTTTGTGTTTTCATGATATGACTACATGGTCTGCTTGATATCAACAAGAACAATACAACACAAGTGTTTTCATACCACAGCTCTGTGTGCACATCTTACTGAATAATGTTACTGTAACATTAGCTGTGCAGTGCACGTCAGCCACTGACTGTAAAACCTCAGAGACACCACTGAACAATTATTATATAAATACTGTATGTTACAGGAATATGTTGTTATTGTTTTGCATATGTGGGATACAAGAAACATTGCAGCCTATAACCCCTAATAACTGACCTTATCATATAACCAACATAATATAGAGCTAATAATAAAGCCTTATCTGAGCTTCTCCTTTGTTTATGTTTTCAGACACTTATTGAGGAGATGAGTGTGGAGCAGCACAGGAGCTGACAGCTACAGACATGGTGACTCACCTCCTGCTGGAGTGTCATGGTGTTCTTATGAACTGTAGAGACTAACCTTTCAGACAGTCAGAAGAAATGCTGTGGTCAAGATCCTGAAAACTGTGAGTCTACCACCGTACTTCTCCCAGTACTGCCCAGAAGTGTTTAACATGTTCACAGGCAGTACCAGGAAGATGTTACGGTGTTAGACCATATTAGAGAGCGTGGGGATGACAACACTTTTACCGCAGCATATCAACATTTTATTTATTATCAACATGGTTCTTTAGGCCAAGGAACCCATCTTGTCATCCCCAGCTGCTGTATTTGTCCCTCTGAAGGTTTTGTACAGTACCACGTATTCACACACCTGTCAAATGTATCTAGTATTACAAAAGCAAAGCTGATATGAGTAAGACTTACAGGGTTTGTATTCTACAAGAATGATGTCAAAACACAAAGAGTGCATCCTTTTTGCTTATTTATAAAAATGAATTTGTTAAATTTAATGAAATATTTGTGGTCTTCTTTAGCTGAAATCATTCAATATCTGATATACATTTAAAGAACTTTAAACATTGACTGTGCATGTGAGTGATCAATTGCAGATGCAAGCTGTGAAAAACAATAATTAATATTACAATGGTAAAACATTTCAAACTTTGTTTTAATGGGTATGGTAAAATGGCAGCAAGAAAGCAGATGGAATAACAGAATGGATGAAATAAACTTGTTGTTAATACAACATTAGATAATGAAAAACTGTTCAATGCATTGACTTGCCTGTGTTCCAGTGCAAACTCAGTTGCTGAATGCAGTTGGATCTGAAACAGGTTTGTCATTGAACTTGATGTATCAGGGTGAGAAAGCTGTAAAAGAACAGTAAGAAAATAAGTGATACATGACACAGTGGTCTTCTCCTGTAATAAATGATTTTACATCCTGAGATGGTGGGAAGTTCACTAAACCAAATAAATAGATCTAGGATAAGTCAACAAGTACTACAGTGATCTTAGTCTGGAGTGATTCACAATATGAATCTGTAACAATGTAAATGTTACTATAACAGCATCACTTTGAATATACAAAAAATAATAATCTATTGAACAACAGATTGACTTTGTATTGATGTAGTAAATTACCTGAGAAAACCTGAGACTTCAGCGTCAGAAAGTCTTTGTCTCTCAGTAGTTTTCCATCCTGGAGACAACATGGTGTTTGTCCCCGGTTCTGTCTCAGGTCCCGTTTCACATCTCACATTAACTTTCACTTCTCAGTTGAAGTCTGTGCCGTTCCTTTGGTTTGTCAGAGGTCAATGTATAAGTATTTTCCTCCATTCAACATATTTTCTGTTGGCAAACTTTCTGCCGACCTTTCATAACAACCCCCAGGTCCCACTTCTTCTTCTACAGTTTTTACAGGCGCGGTCCTTCAGTAAACAAACACAAACTCAGTCTGTGACCACACTCCAGACCAGTTGGTGGCGGTAATGCACGTGACTGTGCATAGCTAAGAGCCAGAAGAAGAATCAGTAAATATAGAGACGTGCCTCAGACCGGTTTGTCCTTTAGATGATCTGTAGCAACAACATTTGACATTAATTTAATCATCAATGTGTTTGCAAGTCATGTGAACACACTGATTGTTAAGAAATGATACATGATCAACAGAACCAATGAATCTATTGTGTGAATGATTCAGAGCGTTGGGACACTGGACAATAAAACTAATTCAATATGAACCATGAGTATTAAATTGAACCATGATTGAATTCACCACAGTTCCAGTATTAGTGTAAAGTGGCTATATGAGTGTTGGTGCACATGTTGTTCGAGTCAGGACAGTTTGTCTCCATAGAGAAAGTGTGTGGCTCTTAAAAGAGCCGTTGGTTTGATGTCATGTGTCCAGAGTGGTTTACTTGGAGCTGGTGTACTTGGTCACGGCCTTGGTACCCTCAGACACGGCGTGTTTAGCCAGCTCACCGGGCAGCAGCAGGCGGACGGCGGTCTGAATCTCCCTGGAGGTGATGGTGGAGCGCTTGTTGTAATGAGCCAGACGAGAGGCCTCACCGGCGATGCGCTCGAAGATGTCGCTCACGAAGGAGTTCATGATGCCCATGGCCTTGGAGGAGATCCCAGTGTCGGGGTGGACCTGCTTCAGCACCTTGTACACGTAGATGGCGTAGCTCTCCTTCCTGCTCTTTCTCCTCTTCTTTCCGCCCTTACCGGGGGCCTTCGTCACCGCTTTCTTGGAGCCCTTCTTGGGCGCGGACTTCGCTGGTTCAGGCATCGTCACGATATTATTCGATCAAATGAATGAAGACGTCAGTGAACAGGCTGTATTTGAACACAACACATGTAAAGTTGCTGTGCTGTTCCCTCTCTGTGATTGGCTGAATGTTAATCGTCAGTGTAACAGCAGTGGGCGTGTCTCCATGTCCAGAGTCCATTATTCTGCTGCTGACAGAGGTTGAACTGTAGAGATGAACTGGAACATTTGGGGGGTTAAGAAATGCATGATGTCTGAAACTATATATGTTCTTATTATTGATGTTAGTATCACATTAGTATCATTTCAAACTATCTGAACTAAAGCGACTTGATAAACACACTGCTCTAAATATTAAGGGAACATTGATCGTCACAGTAAAACACCAAGTCAGTTAAACTTCAGGTTTATTAATCTGTTCATTTAGATTGAACTGAATATAATTATTGTCTTCATGATAACAACCAGTCTGACGGAGCTTAAACGTGATGGTTACACAAGTATTCCTGGTCTCCCTCCAGTCTCTCTCTTTGTGTCCCCAACACCTTAGTTAAGTTGTTTCATGTATTTATGGTAATTTACATAAATGTTTACAATGTTGACTGTTGAGTTATTTACTTGTGTACGTTTCCACATGTAACCATTTAGCTTCTTTAGAACAGTAACAATGTGTTGATGCCAGGACATTGATATCTCAAGTATTGTTACTTCAAACTGGGTTAGAAAGACATGCTATTGTTGTTGGGGAGGACCAACACAGCGCTCTGAGTGCAGAGTGTTCTTATAGAAAAGTACTGCTGGGAAGGAGCCATGAAAAGTCAACGAGGATTACAGGTGTAAAATAAAACATATTTTCTATTCAGAAAAACAAACATATATTATTTCATGTAGTACAGCAGGATCTGTGGGTTTTAACAAATGAATCAAGTTCCACTCCACCACCCATCGTATGACTGTGGTCCAGTCAGCATCCTCTTTCTGGACAGTCACATAAGAACATGATACTTTACCAATCTGAGATAGTGATATCTACTCAATATCTATATTAGAGTTAAGGTGTAAATGTAGATGTGAATGTAGTGTTTTTATACATGTTGGATGGAAACTCACTACAGAGAGAAACTGAAACAAAAGTTTCATTCACGTGGTAACATGGTTCATATATGGATAATTACTAAGATCACGTTTCCATTAATGATCAGACCCTGATTGATTGTTGTTCTCTGGAAGAACTAGTGATGAGTGTTGAGCAGAGGATGTGAGCTCTCATTGACTCAGTGTGTGGCTCTTAAAAGAGCCGTTGTGTTGTTGAACTGTTGAAAGTGAGTTTATCCACCGAAGCCGTACAGAGTGCGGCCCTGTCTCTTCAGAGCATACACCACGTCCATGGCGGTCACGGTCTTCCTCTTGGCGTGCTCGGTGTAGGTGACAGCATCGCGGATGACATTCTCCAGGAAAACCTTCAACACGCCGCGGGTCTCCTCGTAGATCAGACCGGAGATACGCTTCACTCCGCCACGGCGAGCCAGGCGGCGGATGGCGGGCTTGGTGATTCCCTGGATGTTATCACGGAGAACTTTGCGGTGACGCTTTGCGCCTCCTTTACCGAGACCTTTTCCTCCCTTTCCTCGTCCAGACATTTCTCTTCAGTCAGATGAGAGCTAGTCAATAGTGTGATCCGCGGGAATCACAGCTATTCATAGCCTGCATGAGGACGTGCTAGAAGACAGAGGAGTACTAGTTCCGCCTCCATCTTCGCTGATAATAAACTCTTTGGTGCACTAGCGCCCCCACAGGACTTTGGATGTAGGACGGTAGATATTAAGGTTTCATTTAAACAGTAACAATACGAGAATCAACTGTAGGTTCTGAAGTCATATCAGATGAAAGACCAGAGGAGAGGAAGTGTTGATGACGAGCTTCGACTATTGAGAATCTGTCTGTAATTTCACCAGCTACCAACCAGATGCTGGTTAACATTTGTGTTGCAGCAGGTCAGTTTGTCCACACTACCAGCCACTCTGGCAGATAATAAACCACCACTTCAGGATCTCGTCCAGTTAGTTGGCAGGAAGAATATTTGAAAGGGAATCTCTGAGAGCAAGTAACTTTGCCTTTAACACAGCTTCCTTCCTTGTCTGTCACTTTTCTTTCTGTTTCTTTCCGTAGTTCTTAACATTTGGGTTTGTGTGTGCAAGTTCAACTTATACAAGCTAATACAGCCAGCCAAGTTCTCCAGAGTTCTTTATCCTGGATAAAGCTGGACACACACACACCATTTTATTTAAGTAACAGTGATTGGTATGAGTTTTTAAAGAAAGCCATGGTGTGCCAAACATTAATGTTTGCAGGTACACAATGTTGACTGGTCACCTGTTCCTGAACAATGCAAGATACATGCAACTCCCCCAGAGCCTCAGATCAACACATTCAAGAGCGGCCACATCTGCCCCTGGACACAAGCAACAACCAGCTCCCAGAACAATCACAACCAGTCTGTGTCGAATGCAACAAGCATTATACTGCTACAGAATGATTACAGAGAGAACTAATAAAAGAGGATATGTGAATAACTAGACATTAGTTCAATGATGTTCAATGTCTATATCATATGTCAGAACAAGAGCAAGAGTGTGATTGAAACAGTGAGTGGGTTTAATTACATGTACAGTGAAACCAATTGAATCTATTAATTGTCCAGACATCACACGTGTTGGTGATGGTCACCCCACTGTGCATGTACAAAGCAGTGGGGGGGTCCTGTCAGCATGACCCAGTGCAGCCTCTCCAGTAGAGTCTTTGATTCTCTCTTTCCAGAGGGAGGACCGCTGTGGAGGGAATCAAACACAGAGCACACTTACAGAGACAAGCTGCTGGAAATCAGGACCGGTACACTGTCACTAAGCAAACCAAGCTTCAATCAAGAAGCTTAAATCTAAATGAGCGAGAGTTGTGCACTGATTAAGTGTTGCACTCTCTGTCTGTGTTACAGCAGGACAAGATATATAATGTCCTCTATTCTACACATTCATCTTTCAAATACGTCTTCCCTGTCGAAGCCTGGTGGCTGCATTACCCACAATCCAACTCAAATGCCAATTGTTATGCTACAAGCAGCTAAGGCTAATAATGGTTCTGCATGCTTCATGGTTGCACGTTGCATTGCAGCGAGGGAGGTAAGGTCAGTGGAATAAGCAGATAATGACCCTGATGATGAAGTAGAGGCAGCTGTACCACAGTGATGGATCGAAACAGGAAAAGAACAGTCAGCAATTTGGGAAATGCTTGTGTTCTTACTACACAAGAAGATCTGTGGTGAGCTGAAGATGAACCCTAAACATCATACAATATCAGAGTAATGGAACAGAATCAGGAAGTGAAACAAGCTTGATAACCTTAAACCACTGTTATTTAACTGTGTTATAGACACACCTGGCACTCACACTACTCCAGTGTTTAAGAGACGCTAAAATGATGATGTAGACACACACAACCGCTTTCTGATTTGTGGTTAAAAAATTAAAACAACTGCTTACATGAATAAGAGATGAGATTTTATTCAAGCGATCTGCTACAATCCTACAACTAACAATCAAAGACTTCCTGTTCCAGCACGTGCATCACCCTTGTATACGAGTTGTCACATGATATGTGTTTTCATGCTTGTTAGTATTGATGGGGGTTTAAAACTAATACGGAGAGAAATATTGGTGTGAACAAAAATCATTTTAATTTGAAAACCCTTTTTTCAAAGCTCCATGGGATCCTCTAAGAATATTGATGTCATGTTTCAAATGAATTGATTGGTCAGTGAGTGGAACTTTTATACAGGTTGATCTCTTATCTCCAATTTAACCTGCTCCAGAGCAGGTTAGCCGTTCAGCATAAGTTACCATGGTGATTTACACCGATAAGATGTGAACAAGCTTTGTTTGACTGGAAAACCTCAATTTATCCTGAATTTATCGCGATAAGAGCAGGTTTGGCCTCGTAGTACAGGCCCTGGTCATAGATCCCCCAACTGACAATCTTGGTTATCTTTTCCTTTCATTCCTCATCCATCTGTATTTTGCTCCAGCACTAGATTCAGTTTTAGTCTGACAGTGTGTCACTCTCTTGGCATTTGGTTTATGTCAAGAGCCCCTTGTCTTGTGTCAGTCCATTTGTTTTTACCTGCGTAGCCCTGTAGGCTGAAAGCTCTCCGGTCTCTGACGGACTGTAATCCAACCCTGGCAGCCTCCGTATCACTCACTGCAGCAAGGTCCAGTTTAGCAGAAATGACCTATCCTATGTGATTCACATGATACCTTTAGAAGGGATTCACTCATTAGATGGTACACTATGTTGTCCATATTATACTCTGAATAGATACACTGTAACTAGACTCACCTATATTAAATGAGTAGTCCGAAGCTTTTCAAAAGTATCTCTATCTCCAGCAATATACTCAGATGAATAAAACAATGTTTTTATGGAACATGGATCATTGTGATATAGCATCATCACCATCCCACAAAATATCCGTTATCTAGTGCAAATTTCATATTTTTTAATCAGTAAGACAAAAAACCTAAGAACCCCTAGTGAAAAGACTCAAGGCATTTTAAACAAGTGGTTTATCAAATGTGTAGTACTTCAATCATTTCTACAGTGACACAACTTATGTCCGTAACACGGTTGACAAAGTAAATACTTTGAATGTTTATTTTCATTTAAATATTTTAAAAGTCATGAGAGATTAAGCTTGCCAAATGATGGATTTAGCACACTATGGGGATATATTATGGGAACAACTAAACTATTTAGCAAAGAAAGCTAAAGTTTTTGTTTGATATGATGTGTAGTCCTAATTATGCAATGACTCATTTACCAAATCTGACAGCAGGAAAAACAACCAAATGCAGTATATCATACACATTTTCTAATAAATGATGGAACCTGTTGAGTTTTTGTATTAAATGAAAGAGAAATGTGGCCCAATATTAATGTGATCATTGTTTGAAATTAATATTTAGTAAACTTGACAGATCCAACCCATGGACATGAAATGTAGCTCTAATTATAGAATGACTCTCCAGCATCCTCAGCATGAAACGTTCACGGCTCTGATAGAAAGTCTGGCTCCACTTCACCATGAGCCTCGGCCATCAGCGGTGTGTTTGCTGCCTGCACAATAACCTGACTTTCTTCCAAAGGATCATCAGCAGGTGCTTGTTTTGACTCGGTCTCTCTGAACAAACATGTGGAGCAGCTGGGAGACGGATGTTGGTGGAGCTGTGGTGCTTTTCAAGTCATTTTAGGAGAGAAACGAGTGGGAAAAGCCGCCGAGCAGCGCTGCTCACCGCGGTGAACGGGTGAGGTTTGGAGGCTCCACCGACAAAATGCAGAGAGCATCAGAGCTCTTCATGACTTCAATATGAAGACACACAAGTCCGCTACCTGCTTCCTCACTGTCAGCCTCCAGCACCGCTCACCCACTGATGTTTCACTCGTTTATCAGTGAAGAGAAAACACAAGTGTCTCGGCGTTCACACTGCACACAGGAGCCACGGCTGGATTGAGTCTCCACGGTTCTCATGGTGTGTTCAAGTACCGCCTCCCGATCGGGATTCCTCATCAGTCCGCTCACTCACTCCGATAGTTCCTCGTTGTTCTAAACACAGAGACAAAGATGGCAGAAGTCCCTCCAGCTCCAGCCGCCGCCCCGGCCAAAGCGGCCAAGAAGAAGGTTGTGAAACCGAAGAAGGTCGGCCCCAGCGTCAGGGAGATCATCATCGAAGCCGTGTCCGCGTCCAAGGAGCGGAGCGGCGTGTCAGCGGCCGCCCTCAAGAAGGCTCTGGCTGCCGGAGGCTACGATGTGGAGAAGAACAAGTCCCGCGTCAACACCGCCATCAAGGGCCTGGTGATCAAGGGGACCCTGGTCCAGACCAAGGGAACCGGGGCCTCCGGCTCGTTCAAGATCAACAAGAAGGTGGAGCCCAAGGTGAAGAAGCCGGTCAAGACGGCTGCTCTCAAAGTGAAGAAGCCCGCCGCCAAGAAACCCCTAGCGGCTAAAAAGGCCAAAGCAGCGGCAGCCAAGAAGCCAGCAGCCGCTAAAAAGTCCCCGAAGAAGGTGACGAAACCAGCAGCGGCCAAGAAAGCAGCCAAGAGCCCCAAGAAGGTGGCGAAGAGCCCTAAGAAGGTGGCAGTCAAGAGCCCCAAGAAGGTGGCGAAAAAGGCTCCTGCAGCCAAGAAAGCCCCCGCGAAGAAGGCTGCCAAACCCAAAGTGAAGAAGACAGCAGCCAAGAAGAAGTGAGCTGTCCTCACTGTGAAACATGTTCATCCTGCTAAAAGGCTCTTTTAAGAGCCACACACGTCGATCCACAAAGAGCTGCTTCCTCATCAAACATCACCACTGTCACTCACTGGCAACACATATGTAGAGACTGACTTCTTAACTAAAGAGAGTCGAGTTATATAGAAACATGTTCAATATTTATTTGTTACAATGTCAAGTTATTTAATGCAAAATACATCAAATACATTTAAAATATCTTTAGACACTGAAGGAGAAGCAGACTACTACTGGCACACACACACACACACACACACACACACTGGGCAACATCATGTGCGTCGATTTCAGCTTTACATCATATATTTATAATTTAGATTTTCTTCTTAACAAGTATTAATTTGTCATATTTGGTTGTGTAGAAACATATTTATATTTTTATAGAATTGACGATATCCACATGAGAATATGTAGTAACATCCGGTTTCCAAGAGATGGCGCTGTCCTCCAAATCTGTGAACCAGAACACCGTCCACTACCATGATGATGTCTCCTACATGTCCTGTCAGAAGCTTTGTTTCCCAGTAGGTCAGCTGCTCCTGTTTTATTCTCATCTAAAGATTCAAACACTAAGTTAATTTGTTTCATGTAAATATCAACAGATCTTGTGTGGAAGTAAATCTAAGTAACTCCCACCTGAAGATTGTTTTTCAAATCTTGACTATGACTCTGCTTGGGTGTGTCCACATATAGTCATTTACACCCAGTGCTCACATGTAATTGCTCAATAGCAATTTAGTTTTTCAGATTTAAAAGAGTTTCTTTCAAATCATAATCTCTTTACCTTTGTATCTAAACCTCTCCAACCCTATCCTGACTTGTTCTCTCCACCTTGACAACAGCCCTGTGTAGGTGTGTTCAAAACTTTCAGAATATAATTTTAAACTACTAAATTAGACACATTGTTTCAGGACCATGGACAGAGCAGTTAGGTGTGTTCAGGTGCTGTACTTCAACAGTTTGTTTCTCTGAATGGATGTTGTGGAGCAGAGCGCAGCCGCTTTACACTTCAAGTCTTTGTGGAAACAAGCTACACATTTAAAAACACACGTATGGAAGAACAGAGTAAGATGAGCCAGCCCCTGTAGCTAGATAACCATAAAAAGTCATCATGTGACCTCAAAATAAGGATGTGTAGTCAACATTACTCATTCCATCTTTGATTCAAGCACATGGAGAGAGTGGTAAGCTAACCAGAGAGAAAACAAAGTGATGATTGTCATGCTAGGTGAATTCATCATTTCACTTTCAACAAGTATCTTAATTCAAATAGAAGTTTTAGAAATGATAACATGATTATTGAAGTCAGTGTAAGCTACAAAACAAGTTATTTAACTTTAACTGATCATGTTGATGTGAGTTACTTTGTGAAACAGTTTTGTCCAAATGGTGGTTGTGGAGTGATACGAGCCAGTGATGAGGGGGTTAATTAATCCAATGGACAGTCATTGCTCACTGCAGTTACAAACACACACAGACATGCACACGTACACAAACTATTTCTGTGTCACTGTTACATGTTCATGTTGATGTTTGATCACCGTGTCACAATGCTAATTTAATTGGATACCTTGTTAGCCAATGTTAAGTTGAAGTCACACAAACATGTCGTACATACACAAAAGTACATGTACACATACATTCTTTGTGCAGCTGACACACAAAGGTCAGAGTTGAATCCTTCCCCAAAATGTTTAGGTAACATGTTGAACAACAGTAAACAAACATGGTTTTACTTTGTAAGTTCTGGCCTTTTTTAAATTGATGACATGGATTCTGTGTAATTGTTGTATCAGTTATTAATGTTGCATCATTTACCCATAGAGGACTCAATCACTATGATCCTTTAACCCCCACCTTGAAATAATGTGTGTCAAAGTACCAACTTTAGTTTCATGGATCATTGTACTGAAACAATAATACCTAGGTGTGTTTTATTTTCCATGGGTACCCACCAACCTGAGGTTTATATAATAACTTCTGTTTGAAACAAATACATTTCTGCTTGTTGAGTAGTTGTGTATTTTACAAGTTGGTGGAGGAGATGAGGAGACTTGCTCTTTACCAGAGGTGAGTGTGTGGCTCTTAAAAGAGCCTTTGTGTTGGTGGTTTCCAGCAGCTTCGCTTTACTTGGACTTGGCGGCCTTCTCGGTCTTCTTGGGCAACAGAACAGCCTGGATGTTGGGCAGCACGCCGCCCTGAGCGATGGTCACTCCGCCCAGGAGTTTGTTGAGCTCCTCGTCGTTGCGGACTGCCAGCTGCAAGTGGCGGGGGATGATACGGGTCTTCTTGTTGTCGCGGGCGGCGTTTCCAGCCAGCTCCAGGATCTCAGCGGTCAGGTACTCCAGCACAGCCGCCAGGTAGACGGGGGCGCCGGCACCGACGCGCTGAGCATAGTTGCCTTTACGCAGCAGCCTGTGAACACGACCGACGGGAAACTGGAGCCCAGCGCGGGACGAGCGGGTCTTTGCCTTCGCTCTGGCCTTTCCGCCTGTTTTGCCTCTTCCGGACATTTTCAAATCGTTTCCTGAAACACGTCAAGAGAAACTGCGGCAAACAGCTCGAACCCTCGCTTATATCTCAGCGGATCGCGCGGGAGCAGAGAAGAAGCCTCCAGCGGAGCAGGGGAGGTCGTTATGCACTTTTCTCCAATAAGCAGCGGGGACTCAGGCGAAGGGTCGCTCCTTTGGGCGGAGCTGAGCTCCAGGAGGAGCCTCTCACCAATCAGGACCCGGGGATCTGAAACTGCGTCACCATTTCGCGACTGGCTCCGTCGTTTAAAAGCAGAGTGTCGCTGTTCTACTTCACTTTTTCTCCCGATCAGAGAAAGAAGAGACAAAATGGCAAGAACCAAGCAGACCGCTCGTAAATCCACCGGAGGCAAAGCCCCCAGGAAGCAGCTGGCCACCAAGGCTGCGCGTAAAAGCGCCCCGGCCACCGGCGGCGTGAAGAAGCCTCACCGTTACAGGCCCGGTACCGTGGCTCTGAGAGAGATCCGTCGCTACCAGAAATCTACGGAGCTGCTGATCCGCAAGCTGCCCTTCCAGCGCCTGGTCAGAGAAATCGCTCAGGATTTCAAGACCGACCTGCGCTTCCAGAGCTCCGCTGTCATGGCTCTGCAGGAGGCCAGCGAGGCTTACCTGGTCGGCCTGTTCGAGGACACCAACCTGTGCGCCATCCACGCCAAGAGGGTGACCATCATGCCCAAGGACATCCAGCTGGCCCGCCGCATCCGCGGAGAGAGAGCTTAAACTGCTACTGCTGCTGCTCCACTCACGATAACAACGGCTCTTTTAAGAGCCACTTCACTGCACTCAAGACAAAACTCCTCCGCTGCTCTCACTAGTTACTGACTGATCATAGATCTAGAAGCTTTCATCAACAAATAATCAACCAATATAAGTCATGTTGCTCATGACAATCATAGCAATTAATTTATTCAATTAAAAGACTAATAATGTGAATAAACAATTTCACTTTCAATCACACTCTAGATCTGTCAGACCATTTTTTAAATTTACAATTACAGACCACACTGATTCTGGACAGACATTCTATTTTTGTCTGTGTCGATCAGATGACACTGTCAACATATGTCAAGAATCAGCTCCTCTGACATTTCATTCACAGCCATGTGTCAGTACAACAGAGGAACGTTATCAAAAGTTCACTCACGCTGTTGATTCAATGATTCATGAAATGAAGGGTGGGGGGGTCTCGAAACAGCGAAAGAGTAAAACAGCATAAGAGTGATTATATATTGTTTACATAAGGAACAGAGGTCAGAAGGTGACTTGACACAGATAAGATATCTGCACCTGAAAGCATGAGCTATTTAACAAAATAATCCAATAAATATATAGACTGAAATCCATGTTTCTGAACTAACTGAGTTAAAAATAGGGGTTGGGGGTCTTAATAATGAGATTATTAATGAAAGTGAGCTGCCATTTCAGTGACTGAGGTTAGGACAGCAAGACAAACTGTGCAAGACGCCCTTGATCTGATCTTCCAAGATGAGGAAGCAGATAGTGATTTGAAGGAGGATGTGTCAGAGCAGGAAGACAACATGGAGGAATACTATGATTACAGCCGTTCTGATGACGACATGTATATCTTCTGACATATGACATTAAAAATGAAACAATATTTCTTACCAGTCCTCTTCTGTCCGACCATTATAATTAAAATAATCTATTGACAACACTGATCCTGGACACAGCTCGTGTTTAGTAGCAAACTTACCTAGAGAGTAGTTCACTTCCTCCTCTGGCAGGTCTGTTCAGCAAAGTTGTAAAACATCCTTGTTTGAACAGTGTGTGTCAGTGACAATGTGAGTTATCATCACTTATACCTGATGTTGTGTTTCATTATGACACTGGTTGTCAATATTCTACTTTGTTTAGAAGCTCATGTGATAATTAGCATGCTATTAGCTTTGCCCAGGAGGTCCTGAGCTGAGTGAATGTGCAGGTGTGCACCCCAGCTCATATGCTACACCTTGTCATTTAAGTTAGTGCCTGTTTGTTTAGTCAAATGTTAACTTTCGATATAGCCTGTCATAATACTTTATCATTTGCATGCACTGTTCCCTTGTGGACAAATTGTGCTGTAACATCAGTTTGTTAAGAAATTATCAATAATGTTTGGTTGCTCATTTAATCATCAATCATCTGAATAAGCTTATTGTTAACAAATGATCAATGATCAACTGAACCAATAAATCCATGGTCATTGGCAGAGTCATCACACAAAGCCTCACATATTTTCTTGCTTGATACAAACTTCCAGCAGTGTTCAGATCACTGGACTTTACTTGTGTATCACATGAATGTAGGAAAATGTGTCACCTTCAAGTGTATATCTCTTATCTTTTTTGTTTTAATCACACACAAAACAAGAAAATAAAGTATAAGTATCGAGCAGAAATAAGAAAACACTTGGTGAAAGTAAAAGTTAACTGGAGCAGTTGTGTCTCTCCAAAGTCTGCAGACAACAGTAATCATCAATAATAAACACAGGGTAACAAGTGAAGAATCCAGTCTCTACTGGGTAGTGCCTCCCTTTGCCATCAAAACAGTCACAGTTCTTTGTGCCATTGATTCAACAAGATGCTGGAAACCTTCCTCTGTTATTCTGATTCATGTTGACTTGAACAAAAACGTTCTGCAGATTTATCAGCTTCACACCGTGCTGCTGATTGTGAATAAAGAAGTTAGTAATGCATTTAATGAATAGAAAAGTAATAGTGATGTAGACATCAGTTACGATCTTCTGGCCCATACTCTGAATTTGTATCTTTGCTGGTTCTTAGGACAGATAAAGTCCTAATAATAAATGAGTTCAATGTTCATGTTTATCTCAATAACAGTCTTCATCATTTAATTCATTAATAGATTCAATTTCACTGTAAATGTAATTAAACCAACTCACTGTTTCAATCACACTCTTGCTCTTGTTCTGACATATGACATAGACATTAAACATCTAATAATATTTCCCACAAATCTTTTTCTGTCTGACCATTTTTAATTTACAATTATCAGCAACTCTGATCCTGGTCAGAGATTTACATAAAGGGCTATTTTAGTAGTCAGCAACAAACATGACATACTTGAAACATACACTTGAGTAAAACTTGTATTATAAAAGTTTAATGTTTAGTCAAATGTTAACTTCCTCATTTAAAGGTTCAGTGTGTAACAAGCTGGTAACATCATATCAAACTTGGTGTTCCTCACTCCCCCCTCCCTTCCTGAGCCTGAGGAGAGCTACGGTGGCCCTCATGCGTCAAAATGCTGGATGACCTCACTGAGCTGACTTCTCTGCAGTGTCTATAGATCGATACATATCGATGAATGTAACCTGTTTATTTTGAATGCAAACTGTAGTTAATAGTTTGCATGAAGACAATGTGTTAAAATGCTGTGGTAGTGCTTTATTACTGACATTAGGTAGCTGAATTAGCTGAATGCTAATGCAGGCTAACAATATTGATGCTGGCTAATGTTAGCACACAGGCTCGTATAACAGGGAGATGGCGTTAGCAGGAGACACTTGTCTTCTCTGTTTACGTGCTGAAACACTTGAGTTCTGTACTGAGGTGAGCAAGAGAAGAGGAGGAGATCCTGGAGCTGCAGCAGTGAGGAGGAGGAGAGACTGGACCACTGGGAGCAGATTGAAGCTACAGGTTTGTGTTTTCATGATATGACTACATGGTCTGCTTGATATCAACAAGAACAATACAACACAAGTGTTTTCATACCACAGTTCTGTGTGCACATCTTACTGAATAATGTTACTGTAACATTAGCTGTGCAGTGCACGTCAGCCACTGACTGTAAAACCTCAGAGACACCACTGAACAATTATTATAGAAATACTGTATGTTACAGGAATATGTTGTTATTGTTTTGCATATGTGGGATACAAGAAACATTGCAGCCTATAACCCCTAATAACTGACCTTATCATATAACCAACATAATATAGAGCTAATAATAAAGCCTTATCTGAGCTTCTCCTTTGTTTATGTTTTCAGACACTTATTGAGGAGATGAGTGTGGAGCAGCACAGGAGCTGACAGCTACAGACATGGTGACTCACCTCCTGCTGGAGTGGCATGGTGTTCTTATGAACTGTAGAGACTAACCTTTCAGACAGTCAGAAGAAATGCTGCGGTCAAGATCCTGAAAACTGTGAGTCTACCACCGTACTTCTCCCAGTACTGCCCAGAAGTGTTTAACATGTTCACAGGCAGTACCAGGAAGATGTTACGGTGTTAGACCATATTAGAGAGCGTGGGGATGACAACACTTTTACCGCAGCATATCAACATTTTATTTATTATCAACATGGCTCTTTAGGCCAGGGAACCCATCTTGTCATCCCCAGCTGCTGTATTTGTCCCTCTGACGGTTTTGAACAGTACCACATATTCACACACCTGTCAAATGTATCTAGTTTTACAAAAGCAAAGCTGATATGAGTAAGACTTACAGGGTTTGTATTCCACAAGAATGATGTCAAAACACAAAGAGTGCATCCTTTTTGCATATTTATAAAAATGCATTTTTTAAATTTAATCAAATATTTGTAGTCTTCTTTAGCTGAAATCATTCAATATCTGATATACATTTAAATAACTTTAAACATTGACTGTGCATGTGAGTGATCAATTGCAGATGCAAGCTGTGAAAAACAATAATTAATATTACAATGCTAAAACATTTCAAACTTTGTGTTAATGGATAAGGTAAAATGGCAGCAAGAAAGCAGATGAAATAACAGAATGGAAGAAATAAACTTGTTGTTAATACAACATTAGATAATTAACAACTGTTCAATGCATTGACTTGCCTGTGTTCCAGTGCAAACTCAGTTGCTGAATGCAGTTGGATCTGAAACAGGTTTGTCATTGAACTTGATGTATCAGGGTGAGAAAGCTGTAAAAGAACAGTAAGGAAATAAGTGATACATGACACAGTGGTCTTCTCCTGTAATAAATGATTTTACATCCTGAGATGGTGGGAAGTTCACTAAACCAAATAAATAGATCTAGGATAAGTCAACAAGTACTACAGTGATCTTAGTCTGGAGTAATTCACAATATGAATCTGTAACAATGTAAATGTTACTATAACAGCATCAGTTTGAATATACAAAAAATAATAATCTATTGAACAACAGATTGACTTTGTATTGATGTAGTAAATTACCTGTTCAACAGAAAACCTGAGACTTCAGCCTCAGAAAGTCTTTGTCTCTCAGTAGTTTTCCATCCTGGAGACAACATGGTGTTTGTCCCCGGTTCTGTCTCAGGTCCCGTTTCACATCTCACATTAAATTTCACTTCTCAGTTGAAGTCTGTGCCGTTCCTTTGGTTTGTCAGAGGTCAATTTATAAGTATGTTCCTCCATTCAACATATTTTCTGTTGGCAAACTTTCTGCCGACCTTTCATAACAACCCCCAGGTCCCACTTCTTCTTCTACTGTTTTTACAGGCACGGTCCTTCAGTAAACAAACACAAACTCAGTCTTTGTGTCCACACTCCAGACCAGTTGGTGGCGGTAATGCACATAACTGTTCATAGCTAAGAGCCAAAAAGCCAGAAGAAGAATCGGTAAATATAGAGACGTGCCTCAGACCGGTTTGTCCTTTAGATGATCTGTAGCAACAACATTAGACATATTGTTGATTTAATCATCAATGTGTTTGCAAGTCATGTGGACACACTGATTGTTAAGAAATGATACATGATCAACAGAACCAATGAATCCATTGTGTGAATGATTCAGAGCGTTGGGACACTGGACAATAAAACCAATTCAATATGAACCATAAGTATTAAATTGAACCATGATTGAATTCACCACAGTTCCAGTATTAGTGTCAAGTGGCTATTTGAGTGTTGGTGCACATGTTGTTCGAGTCAGGACAGTTTGTCTCCATAGAGAAAGTGTGTGGCTCTTAAAAGAGCCGTTGGTTTGATGTCATGTCTCCAGAGTGGTTTACTTGGAGCTGGTGTACTTGGTCACGGCCTTGGTGCCCTCAGACACGGCGTGTTTAGCCAGCTCACCGGGCAGCAGCAGGCGGACGGCGGTCTGAATCTCCCTGGAGGTGATGGTGGAGCGCTTGTTGTAATGAGCCAGACGAGAGGCCTCACCGGCGATGCGCTCGAAGATGTCGCTCACGAAGGAGTTCATGATGCCCATGGCCTTGGAGGAGATCCCAGTGTCGGGGTGGACCTGCTTCAGCACCTTGTACACGTAGATGGCGTAGCTCTCCTTCCTGCTCTTTCTCCTCTTCTTTCCGCCCTTACCGGGGGCCTTCGTCACCGCTTTCTTGGAGCCCTTCTTGGGCGCGGACTTCGCTGGTTCAGGCATCGTCACGATATTACTCGATCAAATGAATGTAGTCGTCAGTGAACAGGCTGTATTTGAACACAACACATGTAAAGCTGCTGTGCTGTTCCCTCTCTATGATTGGCTGAATGTTGATCGTCAGTGTACCAGCAGTGGGCGTGTCTCCATGTCCAGAGTCCATTATTCTGCTGCTGACAGAGGTTGAACTGTAGAGATGAACTGGAACATTTGGGGGGTTAAGAAATGCATGATGTCTGAAACTATATATGTTCCTATTATTGATGTTAGTATCACATTAGTATCATTTCAAACTATCTGAACTAAAGCGACCTGATAAACACACTGCTCTAAATATTAAGGGAACACTTGATCGTCACAGTAAAACACCAAGTCAGTTAAACTTCAGGTTTATGAATCTGTTCATTTAGATTGAACTGAATATAATTATTGTCTTCATTATAACAACCAGTCTGACGGAGCTTAAATGTGATTGTTACACAAGTATTCCTGGTCTCCCTACTGTCTCTCTCTTTGTGTCCCCAACACCTTAGTTAAGTTGATTCATGTGTTTATGGTAATTTACATAAATGTTTACAATGTTGACTGTTGAGTTATTTACATGTGTATGTTTCCACATGTAACCATTTAGCTTCTTTAGAACAGTAACAATGTGTTGATGCCAGGACATTGATATCTCAAGTATTGTTACTTCAAACAGTGTCTGGGTTAGAAAGACATGCTAAGGTTGTTGGGGAGGACCAACACAGCGCTCTGAGTGCAGAGTGTTCTTATAGAAAAGTACTGCTGGGAAGGAGCCATGAAAAGTCAATGAGGATTACAGGTGTAAAATAAAACATATTTTCAATTCAGAAAAACAATCATATATTATTTCATGTAGTACAGCAGGATCTGTGGGTTTTAACAAATGAATCAAGTTCCACTCCACCACCCATCATATGACTGTGGTCCAGTCTGCATCCTCTTTCTGGACAGTCACATAAGAACATGATACTTTACCAGTCTGAGACAGTGAAGGTTAAAAATCCATATTAGAGTTAAGATGTAAATGTGGATATGAATGTTGTGTTTTTATACATGTTGGGTGGAAACTCACTACAGAGAGAAACTGAAACAAAATAAGTTTCATTCACGTGGTAACAAGGTTCATATATGGTTAATTACTAAGATCACAATTCCATCAATAATCAGACCCTGATTGATTGTTGTTCTCTGGAAGAACTAGTGATGAGTGTTGAGCAGAGGATGTGAGCTCTCATTGACTCAGTGTGTGGCTCTTAAAAGAGCCGTTGTGTTGTTGAGCTGTTGAAAGTGAGTTTATCCACCGAAGCCGTACAGAGTGCGGCCCTGTCTCTTCAGAGCATACACCACGTCCATGGCGGTCACGGTCTTCCTCTTGGCGTGCTCGGTGTAGGTGACAGCATCGCGGATGACATTCTCCAGGAAAACCTTCAACACGCCGCGGGTCTCCTCGTAGATCAGACCGGAGATACGCTTCACTCCGCCACGGCGAGCCAGGCGGCGGATGGCGGGCTTGGTGATTCCCTGGATGTTATCACGGAGAACTTTGCGGTGACGCTTTGCGCCTCCTTTACCGAGACCTTTTCCTCCCTTTCCTCGTCCAGACATTTCTCTTCAGTCAGATGATATCTAGTCAATGGTGTGATCCGCGGGAATCACAGCTATTCATAGCCTGCTGGAGGACGTGATAGAAGACAGAGGTGGACGTATTCCTCCTCTGTGGATCCGCTGATAATAAACTCTTTGGTGCGCTAGCGCCCCCACAGGACTTTGGATGTAGGACGGTAGATAATAAGGTTTCATTTAAACAGTAACAATACAACATGCAACTCCCCCAGAGCCTCAGATCAACACGTTCAAGAGCAGCCACATCTGCCCCTGGTCACAAGCAACAACCAGCTCCGAGAACAATCACAACCAGTCTGTGTCGAATGCAACAAGCATTATACTGCTACAGAATGATTACAGAGAGAACTAATAAAACTGAATATGTGAATAACTAGAAATCATAATGTATGAAGTGCAATGCTCCCATGTAATGTGCAAAGTTTACTCACTCATCTCATCCTTTGAGTCATTTTAATCACAGCAATTTAAAACCTCCAGGAAACTTTTATAATACAATGTTTATACAAGTGTATGTTTCAAGTATGTCATGTTTGTTGCTGACTACTAAAATAGCCCTTTATGTAAATCTCTGTCCAGGATCAGAGTTGCTAATAATTGTAAATTAAAAATGGTCAGACAGAAAAAGATTTGGGGGAAATATAATTAGATGTTTAATGTCTATGTCATATGTCAGAACAAGAGCAAGAGTGTGATTGAAACAGTGAGTTGGTTTAATTGCATTTACAGTGAAATTGAATATATTAATGAATTAAATGATGAAGACTGTTATTGAGATAAACATGAACATTGAACTCATTTATTATTAGGACTTTATCTGTCCTAAGAACCAGCACAGATACAAATTCAGAGTATGGGCCAGAAGATCTTAACTGATGTCTTCATCACTATTACTTTTCTATTCATTAAATGTATTACTAACTTCTTCATTCACAATCAGCAGCACGGTGTGAAGCTGATAAATCTGCAGAATGTTTTTGTTCAAGTCAACATGAATCAGAATAACAGAGGAAGGTTTCCAGCATCTTGTTGAATCAATGTCACAAAGAACTGTGACTGTTTTGACGGCAAAGGGAGGCACTACCCAGTAGAGACTGGATTCTTCACTTGTTACCCTCTGTTTATTATTGATGATTTCTGTTGTCTGCAGACTAGGGAGAGACACAACTGCTCCAGTTAACTTTTACTGTCACCAAGTGTTTTCTTATTTCTGTTTGATACTTATACTTTATTTTCTTGTTTTGTGTGTGATTAAAACAAAACAGATAAGAGATATAAACTTGAAGGTGACACATTTTCCTACATTCATGTGATACACAAGTAAAGTCCAGTGATCTGAACACTGCTGGAAGTTTGTATCAAGCAAGAAAATATGTGAGGCTTTGTGTGATGACTCTGTCAATGACCATGGATTTATTGGTTCAGTTGATCATTGATCATTTGTTAACAATAAGCTTATTCAGATGATTGATGATAAAATTAGCAACTAAACATTATTGATAATTTCTTAACAAACTGATAAAATTACACAATTTGACCACAATGGAACGGTGCATGCAAATGAAACAGTATTATGACAGGCTATATAGAAAGTTAACATTTGACTAAACAAACAGGCACTAACATAAATGACAAGGTGTAGCATATGAGCTGGGGTACACACCTGCACATTCACTCAGCTCAGGACCTCCTGGGTGAAGCTAATAGCATGCTAATTATCACATGAGCTTCTAAACAAAGTAGAATATTGACAACCAGTGTCATAATGAAACACAACATCAGGTATAAGTGATGATAACTCACATTGTCACTGACGCACACTGTTCAAACAAGGATGTTTAACAACTTTGCTGAACAGACCTGCCAGAGGAGGAAGTGAACTACTCTCTAGATAAGTTTGCTACTAAACACGAGCTGTGTGCACCGTGCTCCAGCAGGGAATCACTGCTACGCTGTTTACTTATTTACTGTTTCGAGAGACCCCCCCGGACAGAAGAGGACTGGTAAGAAATATTGTTTCATTTTTAATGTCATATGTCAGAAGATATAAATGTCGTCATCAGAACGGCTGTAATAGTAGTTTTCATTCATGTTGTCCTCCTGCTCTGACACATCCTCCTGCTTCCTCATCTTGGAAGATCAGATCAAGGGCGTCTTGCACAGTTTGTCTTGCTGTCCTAACCTCAGTCACTGAAATGGCAGCTCACTTACATTAATAATCTCATTATTAAGACCCCCAACCACTCTTTTTAACTCAGTTAGTTCAGAAACATGAATTTCAGTCTATATATTTATTGGATTATTTTGTTCCATAGCTCATGCTTTCAGGTGCAGATCTCTTATTTGTGTCAATTCACCTTCTGACCTCTGTTCCTTATGTAAACAATATATATAATCACTCTTATGCTGTTTTACTCGTTTGCTGTTTCGAGACCCCTCCCCCCTTCATTACAGTAATCATGTAATCATTGAATCAACAGTGTGAGTGAGCTTTTGATAACGTTCCTCTGTTGTACTGACACATGGCTGTGAATGAAATGTCAGAGGAGCTGATTGTTGACAGATGTTGACAGTGTCATCTGATCAACACAGACAAAAATAGAATGTATGTCCAGAATCAGTGTGGTCTGTAATTGTACATTTAAAAAAAAATGGTCTGACAGATCTAGAGTGTGATTGAAAGTGAATGGTTTATTCACATTATTAGTCTTTTAATTTTTTGAATTAAATGCTATGACCATCATGAGCAACATCACTTATATTGGTTGATTATTTGGTGATGAAAGCTTCTAGATCTATGATCAGTCAGTGACTAGTGAGAGCAGCGGAGGAGTTTTGTCTTGAGTGCATTGAAGTGGCTCTTAAAAGAGCCGTTGTTATCGTCAGTGGAGCAGCAGCAGCAGTTTAAGCTCTCTCTCCGCGGATGCGGCGGGCCAGCTGGATGTCCTTGGGCATGATGGTCACCCTCTTGGCGTGGATGGCGCACAGGTTGGTGTCCTCGAACAGGCCGACCAGGTAAGCCTCGCTGGCCTCCTGCAGAGCCATGACAGCGGAGCTCTGGAAGCGCAGGTCGGTCTTGAAATCCTGAGCGATTTCTCTGACCAGGCGCTGGAAGGGCAGCTTGCGGATCAGCAGCTCCGTAGATTTCTGGTAGCGACGGATCTCTCTCAGAGCCACGGTACCGGGCCTGTAACGGTGAGGCTTCTTCACGCCGCCGGTGGCCGGGGCGCTTTTACGCGCAGCCTTGGTGGCCAGCTGCTTCCTGGGGGCTTTGCCTCCGGTGGATTTACGAGCGGTCTGCTTGGTTCTTGCCATTTTATATCTTCTTGCTCTGATCGGGAGAAAAAGTGAAATAGAGCAGCGACACTCTGCTTTTTAAACGACGGAGCCAGTAGCGAAATGGTGACGTGATTTCAGATACCCGGGTCCTGATTGGTGAGAGGCTCCTCCTGGAGCTCAGCGCCGCCGAAAGGAGCGACCCACCGCCTGAGTCCCCGCTGCTTATTGGAGAAAAAAGTGTATAACGACCCCCCCTGCTCCGCTGGAGTCTTCTTCTCTGGTTGGTCTGGCATGATCCGTCCCGCGCGATCCGCTGATATATAAGCGAGGGTTCGCGCTGTTTGCCGCAGTTTCTTTCGACGAGTTTCAGGAAACGATTTGAAAATGTCTGGAAGAGGCAAAACAGGCGGAAAGGCCAGAGCGAAGGCAAAGACCCGCTCGTCCCGCGCTGGGCTCCAGTTTCCCGTCGGTCGTGTTCACAGGCTGCTGCGTAAAGGGAACTATGCTCAGCGCGTCGGTGCCGGCGCCCCCGTCTACCTGGCGGCTGTGCTGGAGTACCTGACCGCTGAGATCCTGGAGCTGGCTGGAAACGCCGCCCGCGACAACAAGAAGACCCGTATCATCCCCCGCCACCTGCAGCTGGCCGTCCGCAACGACGAGGAGCTCAACAAACTCCTGGGCGGAGTGACCATCGCTCAGGGCGGCGTGCTGCCCAACATCCAGGCTGTTCTGTTGCCCAAGAAGACCGAGAAGGCCGCCAAGTCCAAGTAAAGCGAAGCTGCTGGAAACCACCAACACAAAGGCTCTTTTAAGAGCCACACACTCACCTCTGGTAAAGAGCAAGTCTCCTCATGTCCTTCACCAACTTGTAAAATACACAATTACTGAACAAACACGGTACAGAAGTTATACCTCAGGTTGTTGGGTACCCATAGAAAATAAAGACTCGTGATTATTGTTTCAGGACAGTGATCCATTCATAAAAAAAAAAGTAATTGGACAAATTATTTCAAGTTGAAGTGATGGGTAAATTGAGTCCTCTATGGGTAAATGGTGCCACATTAATGACTGATACAAAATATATTCCATCAATTTAACAAAGGCAAAAACGTTTTAAGTAAAACCATGTTTGTTTACTGTTGTTCAACATGTTACTTGAACATTTTAGTAAGGGTTAAATTCTGACCTTTTTGTGTTAGATACAGAAAGAATGTACGTGTACATGTACTTTTGTGTAGTTAACATGTTTGTGTGACTCGAACATGACATCAGCCAACAAGGTATCCATTAAATACACATTTTAACACATACATACACTTTTACAGTTTGTATGTGTGTAAGAAATCAGTGAGCAATGACACAATTGCTCAATTTATCCCACATCCACCATTTTCACAAAACTGGTTCACACAGTAACTCAGATCAACAGTTATTTTGAGGTTATGAACATGATGAATTCACTTTGCATGACTGACTGGTTCATCTTACTCAGTTCTCCCCTACAGTGTATTTAAATGTGTAGCTTGTTTCCACATAGACTTGAAGTGTAAAGCGGCTGCGCTCTGCTCCACAACATCCATTCAGAGAAACAAACTGTTGAAGTACAGCACCTAAACACAACTAACTGCTCTGTCCATGGTCCTGAAACAATGTGTCTAATTTAGTAGTTTAAAATTATATTCTGAAAGTTAGTAGCCTTCGTCAGACGTGGTTTTAACGTTAGCTCCAACTGTGTAAACAAGCCTACACAGGGCTGTTGTCAAGGTGAAGAAAACAAGTCAGGATAGGGTTCGAGAGGTTTGTGAATGAGCTCCACCAAGTTAGATATCTAACGTCATGTAAAGTTGTTCAGCTCGCGAACTATTTGGCTTGACTACGTTACTGTGAGTAACTTCAGTAATAATGTTTTATTAGATTATTGTTTCAGAAATAACGTTAGTGCAGCTGCTGCAGTGTGAAACTTGTTGAGCTGGACTTTATTTATGAATGAACACTTTACCTACCAGGTATAGACCTGTTTTCATAACTTGCTAACAATTAAAGCAAATTATTGCACATGATGCATTACATTATATATCCAATACTTTTAATGTGAAAGAACTCCATACTGCACACTCATTGTCTTTATAGTACACTGTTTAATCCCAAACCATATTCAAATACATTGTTGAATATCCACAGAATATAAGGACATAGACTTTGTTTGAAAGTAACACTTATCTCTGCAATAATGCCATAACTTTATGTTTCCTGTCATTTTATTAGGGACGGACGAACCTGAGGAACACAGCTGTGCTGACCGTGTTCTGTCTCTTATGGCAAAAAAAGAAAAGACAACACTTTGTATCTAAAATGTATCAAATCATATAGAAATTGAATCAATATTATTATCATGTTGACAAGCCTGAAGCTGCCAATCTCCACCATGTTGCTGCTGCCACAGTGGATTCTGAGGACATCATGTGTCGAGGTGCTTCATGAAATGAAAAAAAGTCACATTAAAGGATGTTTTATGCTGAAATCATTGTCAGATCTGTAGATATTAAGGAACAGAGGAGAAACACGATTATTTACAGATACTATACAATACAATACTTTTGACACATGTAATATCAGCTGTGTTAAGCAGTCAAGACTGGCACTTACAGTTTATTCTGTGTTCAGCAGGTGGAAGCACCACAGATTTCAGCCAAACTGATGTACTAAAATAAATAAACATTGTACAAATATATAAAATGTCTTTCTACCACATCTGTAATATTCAAGGGTGATACTATCTCACAGTGCTGTTGATAACAGTCCACTTCAAGTCCCTCAACTTCTCTCAGTGTTAAAACAGATACATATATAATAAATATGAGCGCTGTTTACAACAGTGGTGTGCGGAGATTATAATCACATCTGCACTGAGTCTAATTCACTGTGAATTCTATAACAGGCAAAAAAAAAGAGGTTGTAATAGTAATGGCGGTTATACAAGTCTGTATCACATGCAACTTACACATGCAGCTTATTAATATGAACTCATTAAAATTACAATTAAATGACAAAACACAAGCCTTTAATAAAAGTAGTTAACTTGCTTCAAACTGTTCATTAGACGTGTTAAATAAACGGTAAGTTACCACAATAACATCAAAAACCACTTGAGGCTTGTAATTATATGTAGTGTGATAATGATAATAGATACATCAATAGGTTTTCTTGTTGTAAAGTTTCAGGGTAACTTACCTCTGCTCGGTTCGATGTTACGACTTCGACCATCCCAGCAACAACACCGCAGCGCTAGCCGGTTAGCAGTCGCGGGTAGCATTTAGCCTAGCTCCTTAGCCTGAGCTAACCAGGTAAAGATAAGCTCTATGGGAGTGGCTCAGTTGTCAGTCTTCACTCGGCCCACCCAGCGTCCACTCGCGCTCCTCCTCTTTGCCCATTTATGGGTTAACCAGGAACTAGGAGGAGTCAGACACCGGCAAGATGGCGCTGGGTGAAACGCCCACTGCGAGCCTCATTTTCGCTCTTCAGAAACCCACGGGTGACGTCACGGACACTACGCCCATCTTTATATACAGTCTCTGGTTTTAACGTGAGCTCCAAGTGTGTGAACACACCTACACAGGGCTGTTGTCAAGGTGGAGAGAACAAGTCAGGATAGGGTTCGAGAGGTTTAGATACAAAGGTAAAGAGATTATGATTTGAAAGAAACTCTTTTAAATCTGAAAAACTAAATTGCTATTGAGCAATTACATGTGAGCACTGGGTGTAAATGACTATATGTGGACACACCCAAGCAGAGTCATAGTCAAGATTTGAAAAACAATCTTCAGGTGGGAGTTACTTAGATTTACTTCCACACCAGATCTGTTGATATTTACATGAAACAAATTAACTTAGTGTTTGAATCATTAGATGAGAATAAAACAGGAGCAGCTGACCTACTGGAAAACAAAGCTTCTGACAGGACATGTAGGAGACTTCATCATGGTAGTGGACGGTGTTCTGGTTCACAGATTTGGAGGACAGCGCCATCTCTTGGATACCTGATGTTACTACATATTCTCATGTAAAGTGGACATAATCAATTCTAAGCAGCTCAAAGTTAATAACTGACTCATTCTTATGCGTTTACTAAGATAAATATACAGTAAGACAATAAATATGTTTCTACACAACCAAATATGACTAATGAATACTTGTTAAGAAGAAAATCTAAAGTATAAATATTTGATCTAAAGCTGAAATCGATGTACATGATGTTGCACAGAGTGTGTGTGTGTGTGTGTGTGTGTGTGTGTGTGTCAGTAGTAGCCTGCTTCTCCTTCAGTGTCTAAAGATTTTTTAAATGTATTTAACATTAAATAACTTGACATTGTAACAAATAAATATTGAACATCTTTCTATCTAACTCGACTCTCTTTAGTTAAGAAGTCAGTCTCTACATATGTGTTGCCAGTGAGTGACAGTGGTGATGTTTGATGAGGAAGCAGCTCTTTGTGGATCGACGTGTGTGGCTCTTAAAAGAGCCTTTTAGCAGGATGAACATGTTTCACAGTGAGGACAGCTCACTTCTTCTTGGCTGCTGTCTTCTTCACTTTGGGTTTGGCAGCCTTCTTCGCGGGGGCTTTCTTGGCTGCAGGAGCCTTTTTCGCCACCTTCTTGGGGCTCTTGACTGCCACCTTCTTAGGGCTCTTGGCCACCTTCTTGGGGCTCTTGGCTGCTTTCTTGGCCGCTGCGGGTTTCGTCGCCTTCTTCGGGGACTTTTTAGCGGCTGCTGGCTTCTTGGCTGCCGCTGCTTTGGCCTTTTTGGCCGCAACGGGTTTCTTGGCGGCGGGCTTCTTTACTTTGGGAGCAGCCTTCTTGACCGGCTTCTTCACCTTGGGCTCCACCTTCTTGTTGATCTTGAACGAGCCGGAGGCCCCGGTTCCCTTGGTCTGGACCAGAGTCCCCTTGATCACCAGGCCCTTGATGGCGGTGTTGACGCGGGACTTGTTCTTCTCCACATCGTAGCCTCCGGCAGCCAGAGCCTTCTTGAGGGCGGCCGCTGACACGCCGCTCCGCTCCTTGGACGCGGACACGGCTTCGATGATGATCTCCCTGACGCTGGGGCCGACCTTCTTCGGTTTCACAACCTTCTTCTTGGCCGCTTTGGCCGGGGCGGGGGCTGGAGCTGGAGGGACTTCTGCCATCTTTGTCTCTGAGTTTAGATCAACGAGGAACTGTCGGAATGAGTGACCGGACTGATGAAGAGTCCCGATCGGTAGGCGGTACTTGAACACACCATGAGAACCGTGGAGACTCAATCCAGCCGTGACTCCTGTGTGCAGTGTGAACGCCGAGACACTTGTGTTTTCTCTTCACTGATAAACGAGTGAAACATCAGTGGGTGAGCGGTGCTGGAGGCTGACAGTGAGGAAGCAGGTAGCGGACTTGTGTGTCTTCATACTGAAGACATGAAGAGCTCTGATGCTCTCTGCATTTTGTCGGTGGAGCCTCCAAACCTCACCCGTTCACCGCGGTGAGCAGCGCTGCTCGGCGGCTTTTCCCACTCGTTTCTCTCCTAAAATGACTTGAAAAGCACCACAGCTCCACCAACATCCGTCTCCCAGCTGCTCCACATGTTTGTTCAGAGAGACCGAGTCAAAACAAGCAGCTGCTGATGATCCTTTGGAAGAAAGTCAGGTTATTGTGCAGGCACCAAACACACCGCTGATGGCCGAGGCTCATGGTGAAGTGGAGCCAGACTTTCTGTCAGAGCCGTGAACGTTTCATGCTGAGGATGCTGGAGAGTCATTCTATCATTAGAGCTACATTTCATGTCCATGGGTTGGATTAGTCAAGTTTACTAAATATTCACTTTAAACTATGATCACATTAATATTGGGCCACATTTCTCTTTCATTTAATACAAAAAGTCAACAGGTTCCATCATTTATTAGAAAATGTGTATGATATACTGGAATTTGCAGTTTTTGCTATTGTTCGATTTCGTAAAAACTTTTGTTCTTCATTTTAAAGATACAAGTGTTTGTATAGTATGTTCATCATTATTTATGAAAAATAATCATTAAACAATGACAAAGGTTTATCAAAAACTAGTTGTCTCATACATTAAATTATTCCCTTTGTGTGTTTCTGTCAAGCTGTCAGTTTGATAGCTATTGATCTATAGATCAAATAGTCTCAGACTTTTATAGCCAGTAACATATTCATATTACAAATGAAGACCTCAGTCTCAACAAACACTCTGTGTATCCAGAATATACACACGTGTGCAGTCTGAGTTTGTGTAGATTGCTGTGGGTAAATTAGCCTGTAAACATGAATTTTTATCCATTTAAACATACTTAATTTACCTAGTACTTTATAAACAAACAATATAAAACAAAGGGTTTTCCATGATATCTACAATAAAACAAGATCAATATGCCTCATCCCTCCTCTCACCCCATCCAAGCTCAGAGCAAAACCACAACAACAGTGTTTTGTTCATCTCAGTTTTAAACTCATGACACAAAGGTAGGAAAGCAAAGACACAGTTGAAAAGATATCAATAAATCTGCCTGCTTTGTGGTCAAGACCAAACAATATTTCCAAGCTTTATTAGTAGATGACTTCTACTTTTCTACGCATTGTGTGTATTTCTAACTTGTCATTACCCCTTCCACTGTATTTGTTTCATGACACTATTATCTTATAAATGTGACTCTTGTACTTTACTCTTCCATTAGCAGGAGCTGCAGATGTTAACATTTAAATCAAGTGTAGTGTGCAGTCTGGGTTAAAGTCAAGTTTTGACCAAGGTGTTTACATCATAGTGAGCAACAACTCAAACCTATGACTAACTGGAAGACACAGGAATAGACTAATGTATCATTTTTGTTGTATATTATTTCCAACCTTGGCAATGGCCCTGCATCGATGTGTTCACACACTCTGAGATAAAATCCAAACCACATCTCAGAAATTCGACACATTTTCAGAGTTTGATTTTAAACTACTAAATTGAACACATTGTTTCAGGGACATGTACAAAGACAAACAGTTACATTGTCAATCGGTCTTATTCATCATGAGATTGTCATATATTTGTTCTCATTTTAACCCTCCTATTGTCCTTGGGGTCATTTTGACACCATTACATATTTAACATATCTAAATTATAAAAACAAAATAGTTAACTTCATTTTTTGGCTTCACATTTGATTCATGATTTATTGTCAATGACCTGGATGCATAGTGTACGCCCAGGACCCAGGCTGTTTTAGATGTGTAGAAAAAAACATATTTGAAGTATCAATGTTTTACACATATTTATATTGGTTGTTTAGATGATATCGAGGTCACCATAACATCTACTTTTCTAATCATTAAAACTCTTCCCTCTGCTTTGGAGCCTAATCTACCGACCATAACTGTAGTGTGAGAACCACTGATGGTTCATCAGACATGGGGAGACATGCACAGCAGCTTTCTGAACCATTTCCCTCGGTGCTCTATGTGCTTTGTGTTATACTTCTCTAATCAGTCCTAATGTAACTCTTATCTGTAACCAAGCTTGTTACAGACTCTATTCCTACTTGACGGGAACGTGCTACAGTTCTACTGTTCCACAAAACTGGTCAAGTGTCAGACCTTAATATCTACAGTCCTACATCCAACCTCTGCTCCTGTGGGGGCGCTAGTGCACCATAGACTTTATTATCAGCGGAACCACAGAGGAGGAATACGTCCACCTCTGTCTTCTAGCACGTCCTCATGCTAGCTATGAATAGCTGTGATTCCCGCGGATCACACTATTGACTAGCTCTCATCTGACTGAAGAGAAATGTCTGGACGAGGAAAGGGAGGAAAAGGTCTCGGTAAAGGAGGCGCAAAGCGTCACCGCAAAGTTCTCCGTGATAACATTCAGGGAATCACCAAGCCCGCCATCCGCCGCCTGGCTCGCCGTGGCGGAGTGAAGCGTATCTCCGGTCTGATCTACGAGGAGACCCGCGGCGTGTTGAAGGTTTTCCTGGAGAATGTCATCCGCGATGCTGTCACCTACACCGAGCACGCCAAGAGGAAGACCGTGACCGCCATGGACGTGGTGTATGCTCTGAAGAGACAGGGCCGCACTCTGTACGGCTTCGGTGGATAAACTCACTTTCAACAGCTCAACAACACAACGGCTCTTTTAAGAGCCACACACTGAGTCAATGAGAGCTCACATCCTCTGTTCAACACTCATCACTAGTTCTTCCAGAGAACCACAATCAATCATGGTCTGATCACTGATGAAAACATTATCAACCATGAATAATCAACCATATATAAACCAGGTTAGCACAATAATGAAAGCAATTAGATTCAGTTTCTCTCTGTAGTGAGTTTCCAACCAACATGTATAAAAACACAACATTCATATCTACATTTACACCTTAACTCTAATATGGATATTGAACCTTCACTACCTCAGATTGGTAAAGTATCATGTGACTGTCCAGAAAGAGGATGCAGACTGGACACCAGTCATACGATGGGTGGTGGAGTGGAACTTGATTCATTTCTTAAAACCCACAGATCCTGCTGTACTCCATGAAATAATATATGTTTCGTTTTTCTGAATCGAAAACGGTTTTTATTTAACCAGCTGTAATCCTCCTTGACTTCAGCAGTACTTTTCTATAAGAACACTCTGCACTCAGAGGGCTGTGTTGTTCCTCCCCAACAACCTTAGCATGTCTTTCTAACCCAGACGCTGTTTGAAGTAACAATACTGGAGATATCAATGTCCTGACTTTCAATGTGTGAAATATCTAATGTTTTTCTTCACTCATTTTAAATGATTGAATCATCTAAATAAGTTAACAAATTATCTGATCAACAGAACCAATAAATCCATTATCATTAGCAGACTCATCACACAATATGTTTTCTTGACACAAACTTAGAGCAGTGGAAAAATATATCAATGTCCAGTTCATGTCTCTAATCATATATTTATTGTCATGTCCATTCACACTGAGTTATTCACAGAATTCACTCCTTGTGATGTGATTTGTGGAAAAATACTGCAACAAGAAAACATTCCTGTAAAGTGGCTATTTGAGTGTTGGTGCACATGTTGTTGGAGTCAGGACAGTTTGTCTCTATAGAGAAAGTGTGTGGCTCTTAAAAGAGCCGTTGGTTTGATGTGATGTCTCCAGAGTGGTTTACTTGGAGCTGGTGTACTTGGTCACGGCCTTGGTGCCCTCAGACACGGCGTGTTTAGCCAGCTCACCGGGCAGCAGCAGGCGGACGGCGGTCTGAATCTCCCTGGAGGTGATGGTGGAGCGCTTGTTGTAATGAGCCAGACGAGAGGCCTCACCGGCGATGCGCTCGAAGATGTCGCTCACGAAGGAGTTCATGATGCCCATGGCCTTGGAGGAGATCCCAGTGTCGGGGTGGACCTGCTTCAGCACCTTGTACACGTAGATGGCGTAGCTCTCCTTCCTGCTCTTTCTCCTCTTCTTTCCGCCCTTACCGGGGGCCTTCGTCACCGCTTTCTTGGAGCCCTTCTTGGGCGCGGACTTCGCTGGTTCAGGCATCGTCACGATATTATTCGATCAAATGAATGAAGTCGTCAGAGAACAGGCTGTATTTGAACACAACACATGTAAAGTTGCTGTGCTGTTCCCTCTCTGTGATTGGCTGAATGTTGATCTTCAGTGTACCAGCAGTGGGCGTGTCTCCATGTCCAGAGTCCATTATTCTGCTGCTGACAGAGGTTGAACTGTAGAGATGAACTGGAACATTTGGGGGGTTAAGAAATGCATGATGTCTGAAACTATATATGTTCTTATTATTGATGTTAGTATCACATTAGTATCATTTCAAACTATCTGAACTAAAGCGACCTGATAAACACACTGCTCTAAATATTAAGGGAACACTTGATCGTCACAGTAAAACACCAAGTCAGTTAAACTTCAGGTTTATTAATCTGTTCATTTAGATTGAACTGAATATAATTATTGTCTTCATTATAACAACCAGTCTGACGGAGCTTAAATGTGATGGTTACACAAGTCTTCCTGGTCTCCCTACTGTCTCTAATCACTCTCTCTTTCCCCCCCCACCTCTCCTCTCTCCCCCATTTTCCTGCAAGAGGTTAATGAGGGAGTCTCTTCTCTACATTCAACTAAGTGCTACTCATTGTGGGATCTGTTGAGTTTCTATCTAAATGTTAAAGTATTGATCTTTTTATTCAATAGTTTGAACAAAATTCAATACATGTTATTTTAGTTTATTTTTTTCCCTGATGTTTTTTTTTTTTTTATAATTTAATTTTGTAACCTTGTTTAGATACATGCTATACAAATTAAGTTGTTATGTTTGTGCATATTGGTGAAAAAAAATCTAATCAAACCAAAAAGGAAAAATATGTTTCATGCAGTTGCCGGGTTTATATACCAATGATAACTAATGTAAGTCAGGCTCATTCATGTGTCTGTGGTAATTGACATCAATATTTCTAGTTTAGTTGTTTACATGTGTATGTTTACACATCCTGTTGTTCCTTCACATCAAGAGATTCAACTATCCTACATTGAACACTCACGTTACACTGAGATCATATTTCTGTACATTTTCAGATGTTGTTAAGATGGCGTCGCAGGTGGCAGCAGGTGAGGCTGGTGAACATCACATCCAGCACCTGGACCATCAGCATCAGTGTGCTCTTCCCACTTTTCTTCCCCCTCTACACCAGAGATGTCAAACTCAAGCATTTTATATGTCTATCTTATCTTGGCCCGTCGGTGCACAATGTCAGGCTAGACGCACACAGAGCGAGTGCTCCTCTCCACTCACTCGCAGCGTATTCGGTGATATTATATTATTTTTCCAGCGTTGCAGAGATCCCAGTGCCTGCCCAATCAAGTTCAGTGTGTCTCTCAGGAAACTCTCTCTCTCTCTCTTTTTCCTTCAGTCTTTCTCTCTCCATCTCACTCTGGCCAGAGAGCCAGGCGGAGTGCACAGCCAGAGCCTGTGTGCTGCTGTCTGTACACCGTCAAGTTCCCCCACACGCTTTTCTCTGTGATGAAGATAAATAAAACCCACACAGGAGTCTTCTCCGTGATGCACACCTTCACTCCATCTTGAGGGTTTCCACAGCAGAGTATCTAACTCCAAACATTAATGAACTGACAGCCTAGAACAGATGCCAAACATCTGGCACATGTAAATAAAAGAAGAATGTAGTCGACCTAAATATGTTTTCTTTTGCAATATATCCAATATCCTGTCTATCCTGTTTGATAAAGGTTGACAGAAGAGATCCTTGTCCTGCTTTGTTGTTTATGTGTCTGTTTGTTGAGAGCAATGGTATGCTTACACAGTTAGTTATTACACATTCATTGTTTACACACTGTTGATTATTCCAATCTCCACATTAAACACACTCTCCCTTTGTTTCCATCAGTGATCAGACCCTGATTGATTGTTGTTCTCTGGAAGAACTAGTGATGAGTGTTGAGCAGAGGATGTGAGCTCTCATTGACTCAGTGTGTGGCTCTTAAAAGAGCCGTTGTGTTGTTGAGCTGTTGAAAGTGAGTTTATCCACCGAAGCCGTACAGAGTGCGGCCCTGTCTCTTCAGAGCATACACCACGTCCATGGCGGTCACGGTCTTCCTCTTGGCGTGCTCGGTGTAGGTGACAGCATCGCGGATGACATTCTCCAGGAAAACCTTCAACACGCCGCGGGTCTCCTCGTAGATCAAACCGGAGATACGCTTCACTCCGCCACGGCGAGCCAGGCGGCGGATGGCGGGCTTGGTGATTCCCTGAATGTTATCACGGAGAACTTTGCGGTGACGCTTTGCGCCTCCTTTACCGAGACCTTTTCCTCCCTTTCCTCGTCCAGACATTTCTCTTCAGTCAGATGAGAGCTAGTCAATAGTATGATCCGCGAGAATCACAGCTATTCATAGCCTGCATGAGGACGTGCTAGAAGACAGAGGAGTACTAGTTCCGCCTCCATCTTCGCTGATAATAAACTCTTTGGTGCGCTAGCGCCCCCACAGGACTTTGGATGTAGGACGGTAGATATTAAGGTTTCATTTAAACAGTAACAATACGAGAATCAACTGTAGGTTCTGAAGTCATATCAGATGAAAGACCAGAGGAGAGGAAGTGTTGATGACAAGCTTCGACTATTGAGAATCTGTCTGTAATTTCACCAGCTACCAACCAGATGCTGGTTAACATTTGTGTTGCAGCAGGTCAGTTTGTCCACACTACCAGCCACTCTGGCAGATAATAAACCACCACTTCAAGATCTCGTCCGGTTAGTTGGCAGGAATAATATTTGAAAGGGAATCTCTGAGAGCAAGTAACTTTGCCTTTAACACAGCTTCCTGCCTTGTCTGTCACTTTTCTTTCTGTTTCTTTCCGTAGTTCTAAACATTTGGGTTTGTGTGTGCAAGTTCAACTTATACAAACTAATACAGCCAGCCAAGTTCTCCAGAATTCTTTATCCTGGATAAAGCTGGACACACACAGACCATTTTAATTAAGTAACAGTGATTGGTATGAGTTTTTAAAGAAAGCCATGGTGTTCCAAACGTTAATGTTTGCAGGTACACAATGTTGACTGGTCACCTGTTCCTGAACAATGCAAGATACATGCAACTCCCCCAGAGCCTCAGATCAACACATTCAAGAGCAGCCACATCTGCCCCTGGACACAAGCAACAACCAGCTCCCAGAACAATCACAACCAGTCTGTGTCGAATGCAACAAGCATTATACTGCTACAGAATGATTACAGAGAGAACTAATAAAAGAGGATATGTGAATAACTAGACATTAGTTCAATGATGTTCAATGTCTATATCATATGTCAGAACAAGAGCAAGAGTGTGATTCAAACAGTGAGTGGGTTTAATTACATGTACAGTGAAACCAATTGAATCTATTAATTGTCCAGACATCACACGTGATGGTGATGGTCACCCCACTGTGTATGTACAAAGCAGTGGGGGGGTCCTGTCAGCATGACCCAGTGCAGCCTCTCCAGTAGAGTCTTTGATTCTCTCTTTCCAGAGGGAGGACCGCTGTGGAGGGAATCGAACACAGAGCACACTTACAGAGACAAGCTGCTGGAAATCAGGACCGGTACACTGTCACTAAGCAAACCAAGCTTCAATCAAGAAGCTTAAATCTAAATGAGCGAGAGTTGTGCACTGATTAAGTGTTGCAATCTCTGTCTGTGTTACAGCAGGACAAGATATATAATGTCCTCTATTCTACACATTCATCTTTCAAATACGTCTTCACTGTCGAAGCCTGGTGGCTGCATTACCCACAATCCAACTCAAATGCCAATTGTTATGCTACAAGCAGCTAAGGCTAATAATGGTTCTGCATGCTTCATGGCTGCACGTTGCATTGCAGCGAGGGAGGTAAGGTCAGTGGAATAAGCAGATAATGACCCTGATGATGAAGTAGAGGCAGCTGTACCACAGTGATGGATCGAAACAGGAAAGGAACAGTCAGCAATTTGGGAAATGCTTGTGTTCTTACTACACAAGAAGATCTGTGGTGAGATGAAGATGAACCCTAAACATCAGACAATATCAGAGTAATGGAACAGAATCAGGAAGTGAAACAAGCTTGATAACCTTAAACCACTGTTATTTAACTGTGTTATAGACACACCTGGCACTCACACTACTCCAGTGTTTAAGAGACGCTAAAATGATGATTTAGACACACACAACCGCTTTCTGATTTGTGGTTAAAAAATTAAAACAACTGCTTACATGAATAAGAGATGAGATTGTATTCAAGCGATCTGCTACAATCCTACAACTAACAATCAAAGACTTCCTGTTCCAGCACGTGCATCACCCTTGTATACGAGTTGTCACATGATATGTGTTTTCATGCTTGTTAGTATTGATGGGGGATTAAAACTAATACGGAGAGAAATATTGGTGTGAACAAAAATCGTTTTAATTTGAAAACCCTTTTTTCAAAGCTCCATGGGATCCTCTAAGAATATTGATGTCATGTTTCAAATGAATTGATTGGTCAGTGAGTGGAACTTTTATACAGGTTGATCTCTTATCTCCAATTTAACCTGCTCCAGAGCAGGTTAGCCGTTCAGCATAAGTTACCATGGTGATTTACACCGATAAGATGTGAACAAGCTTTGTATGACTGGAAAACCTGAATTTATCCTGAATTTATCGCGATAAGAGCAGGTTTGGCCTCGTAGTACAGGCCCTGGTCATAGATCCCCCAACTGACAATCTTGGTTATCTTTTCCTTTCATTCCTCATCCATGTGTATTTTGCTCCAGCACTAGATTCAGTTTTAGTCTGACAGTGTGTCACTCTCTTGGCATTTGGTTTATGTCAAGAGCCCCCTGTCTTGTGTCAGTCCATTTGTTTTTACCTGCGTAGCCCTGTAGGCTGAAAGCTCTGCGGTCTCTGACGGACTGTAATCCAACCCTGGCAGCCTCCGTATCACTCACTGCAGCAAGGTCCAGTTTAGCAGAAATGACCTATCCTATGTGATTCACATGATACCTTTAGAAGGGATTCACTCATTAGAAGGGACACTATGTTGTCCATATTATACTCTGAATAGATACATTGTAACTAGACTTAACTATATTAAATGAGTAGTCCGAAGCTTTTCAAAATTATCTCTATCTCCAGCAATATACTCATATGAATAAAACAATGTTTTTATGGAACATGGATCATTGTGATATAGCATCATCACCATCCCACAAAAAATCCGATATCTAGTGCAAATTTCATATTTTTTAATCAGTAAGACAAAAAACCTAAGAACCCCTAGTGAAAAGACTCAAGGCATTTTAAACAAGTGGTTTATCAAATGTGTAGTACTTCAATCATTTCTACTGTGACACAACTTATGTCCGTAACACGGTTGACAAAGTAAATACTTTGAATGTTTATTTTAATTTAAATATTTTAAAAGTCATGAGAGATTGAGCTTGCCAAATGATGGATTTAGCACACAATGGGGATATATTATGGGAACAACTAAACTATTTAGCAAAGAAAGCTAAAGTTTTTGGTTGATATGATGTGTAGTCCAATCATGCAATGACTCATTTACCAAATCTGACAGCAGGAAAAACAACCAAATGCAGTATATCATACACATTTTCTAATAAATGATGGAACCTGTTGACTTTTTGTATTAAATGAAAGAGAAATGTGGCCCAATATTAATGTGATCATAGTTTGAAGTGAATATTTAGTCAAATTGACTAATCCAACCCATGGACATGAAATGTAGCTCTAATGATAGAATGACTCTCCAGCATCCTCAGCATGAAACGTTCACGGCTCTGATAGAAAGTCTGGCTCCACTTCACCATGAGCCTCGGCCATCAGCGGTGTGTTTGCTGCCTGCACAATAACCTGACTTTCTTCCAAAGGATCATCAGCAGGTGCTTGTTTTGACTCGGTCTCTCTGAACAAACATGTGGAGCAGCTGGGAGACGGATGTTGGTGGAGCTGTGGTGCTTTTCAAGTCATTTTAGGAGAGAAACGAGTGGGAAAAGCCGCCGAGCAGCGCTGCTCACCGCGGTGAACGGGTGAGGTTTGGAGGCTCCACCGACAAAATGCAGAGAGCATCAGAGCTCTTCATGTCTTCAATATGAAGACACACAAGTCCGCTACCTGCTTCCTCACTGTCAGCCTCCAGCACCGCTCACCCACTGATGTTTCACTCGTTTATCAGTGAAGAGAAAACACAAGTGTCTCGGCGTTCACACTGCACACAGGAGCCACGGCTGGATTGAGTCTCCACGGTTCTCATGGTGTGTTCAAGTACCGCCTCCCGATCGGGATTACTCATCAGTTCGGTCACTCACTCCGATAGTTCCTCGTTGATCTAAACACAGAGACAAAGATGGCAGAAGTCCCTCCAGCTCCAGCCCCCGCCCCGGCCAAAGCGGCCAAGAAGAAGGTTGTGAAACCGAAGAAGGTCGGCCCCAGCGTCAGGGAGATCATCATCGAAGCCGTGTCCGCGTCCAAGGAGCGGAGCGGCGTGTCAGCGGCCGCCCTCAAGAAGGCTCTGGCTGCCGGAGGCTACGATGTGGAGAAGAACAAGTCCCGCGTCAACACCGCCATCAAGGGCCTGGTGATCAAGGGGACCCTGGTCCAGACCAAGGGAACCGGGGCCTCCGGCTCATTCAAGATCAACAAGAAGGTGGAGCCCAAGGTGAAGAAGCCGGTCAAGAAGGCCGCTCTCAAAGTGAAGAAGCCCGCCGCCAAGAAACCCCTAGCGGCTAAAAAGGCCAAAGCAGCGGCAGCCAAGAAGCCAGCAGCCGCTAAAAAGTCCCCGAAGAAGGCGACGAAACCCGCAGCGGCCAAGAAAGCAGCCAAGAGCCCCAAGAAGGTGGCGAAGAGCCCTAAGAAGGTGGCAGTCAAGAGCCCCAAGAAGGTGGCGAAAAAGGCTCCTGCAGCCAAGAAAGCCCCCGCGAAGAAGGCTGCCAAACCCAAAGTGAAGAAGACAGCAGCCAAGAAGAAGTGAGCTGTCCTCACTGTGAAACATGTTCATCCTGCTAAAAGGCTCTTTTAAGAGCCACACACGTCGATCCACAAAGAGCTGCTTCCTCATCAAACATCACCACTGTCACTCACTGGCAACACATATGTAGAGACTGACTTCTTAACTAAAGAGAGTCGAGTTAGATAGAAACATGTTCAATATTTATTTGTTACAATGTCAAGTTATTTAATGTCAAATACATCAAATACATTTAAAATATCTTTAGACACTGAAGGAGAAGCAGACTACTACTGACACACACACACACACACACACACACACACACACACACACACTGTGCAACATCATGTACATCGATTTCAGCTTTACATCATATATTTATAATTTAGATTTTCTTCTTAACAATTATTAATTTGTCATATTTGGTTGTGTAGAAACATATTTATTGTCTTACTGTATATTTATCTTAGTAAACGCATAAGAATGAGTCAGTTATTGACTTTGAGCCACTTAGAATTGACGATGTCCACTTTGCATGAGAATATGTAGTAACATCCGGATTCCAAGAGATGGCGCTGCACTACAATGTGTGAACCAGAACAGCGTCCACTACCATGATGAAGTCTCCTACATGTCCTGTCAGAAGCTTTGTTTTCCAGTAGGTCAGCTGCTCCTGTTTTATTCTCATCTCATGATTCAAACACTAAGTTAATTTGTTTCATGTAAATATCAACAGATCTTGTGTGGAAGTAAATCTAAGTAACTCCCACCTGAAGATTGTTTTTCAAATCTTGACTATGACTCTAGTTGGGTGTGTCCACATATAGTCATTTACACCCAGTGCTCACTTGCTCATAGCAATTACATGCTAAAAAGCAATTTATTTTTTTCAGAATTAACAGATAGTTTTTTTTCAAATCATAATAATTTTACCTTTGTATCTAAACCTCTCGAACCCTATCCTGACTTGTTTTCTCGACCTTGACAACAGCCCTGTGTAGGTGTGTTCACAACTTTCAGAATATCATTTTAAACTACTAAATTAGACACATTGTTTCAGGACCATGGACAGAGCAGTTAGTTGTGTTTAGGTGCTGCACTTCAACAGTTTGTTTCTCTGAATGGATGTTGTGGAGCAGAGCGCAGCCGCTTTACACTTCAAGTCTATGTGGAAACAGGCTACACATTTAAATACACACGTAGGGGAGAACAGAGTAAGAGGAGCCAGCCCCTGTAGCTAGATAACCATTAAAAAAGTCATCATGTGACCACAAAATAAGGAAGTGTAGTCAACATTACTCATTCCATCTTTGATTCAAGCACATGGAGAGAGTGGTAAGCTAACCAGAGAGAAAACAAAGTGATGATTGTCATGCTAGGTTAATTTATCATTTCACTTTCAACAAGTATCTTAATTCAAATAGATGTTTTAGAAATGATAACATGATTATTGAAGTCAGTGTAAGCTACAAAACAAGTTATTTAACTTTAACTGATCATGTTGATGTGAGTTACTTTGTGAAACAGTTTTGTCCAAATGGTGGTTGTGGAGTGATACGAGCCAGTGATGAGGGGGTTAATTAATCCAATGGACAGTCATTGCTCACTGCAGTTACAAACACACACAGACATGCACACGTATACAAACTCTTTCTGTGTCACTGTTACATGTTCATGTTGATGTTTGATCAATGTGTCACAATGCTAATTTAATGGATACCTTGTTAGCCAATGTTAAGTTGAAGTCAAACAAACATGTTTTACGTACACAAAAGTACATGTACACATGCATTATTTGTGTAGCTGACACACAAAGGTCAGAGTTTAATCCTTCCCCAAAATGTTTAGGTAACATGTTGAACAAACATGTTCTGGCCTTTTTTAAATTGATGACATGGATTCTGTGTAATTTTTGTATCATTTATTAATGTTGCATTATTTACCCATAGAGGACTCAATCACTATGATCATTTAACCCCCACCTTGAAATAATGTGTGTCAAAGTACCAACTTTAGTTTCATGGATCATTGCACTGAAACAATAATACCAAGATGTGTTTTATTTTCCATGGGTACCCACCAACCTGAGGTTTATATAATAACTTCTGTTTGAAACAAATACATTTCTGTTTGTTGAGTAATTGTGTATTTTCCAAGTTGGTGGGGGACATGAGGAGACTTGCTCTTTACCAGAGGTGAGTGTGTGGCTCTTAAAAGAGCCTTTGTGTTGGTGGTTTCCAGCAGCTTCGCTTTACTTGGACTTGGCGGCCTTCTCTGTCTTCTTGGGCAACAGAACAGCCTGGATGTTGGGCAGCACGCCGCCCTGAGCGATGGTCACTCCGCCCAGGAGTTTGTTGAGCTCCTCGTCGTTGCGGACGGCCAGCTGCAGGTGGCGGGGGATGATACGGGTCTTCTTGTTGTCGCGGGCGGCGTTTCCAGCCAGCTCCAGGATCTCAGCGGTCAGGTACTCCAGCACAGCCGCCAGGTAGACGGGGGCGCCGGCACCGACGCGCTGAGCATAGTTGCCTTTACGCAGCAGCCTGTGAACACGACCGACGGGGAACTGGAGCCCAGCGCGGGACGAGCGGGTCTTTGCCTTCGCTCTGGCCTTTCCGCCTGTTTTGCCTCTTCCGGACATTTTCAATTTGTTTCCTGAAACACGTCAAGAGAAACTGCGGAAAACAGCTGGAACCCTCGCTTATATATCGGCGGATCGCGCGGGACCAGACAAGACGCCTCCAGCGGAGCAGGGGAGGTCGTTCTGCACTTTTCTCCAATAAGCAGAGGGGACTCAGGCGGTGGGTCGCTCCTTTGGGCGGAGCTGAGCTCCAGGAGGAGCCTTTCACCAATCAGGACCCGGGGATCTGAAGCCGCGTCACCATTTCCGACTTGCTCCGTCGTTTAAAAGCAGAGTGTCGCTGCTCTACTTCACTTTTTCTCAAGATCAGAGAAAGAAAACATACAATGGCAAGAACCAAGCAGACCGCTCGTAAATCCACCGGAGGCAAAGCCCCCAGGAAGCAGCTGGCCACCAAGGCTGCGCGTAAGAGCGCCCCGGCCACCGGCGGCGTGAAGAAGCCTCACCGTTACAGGCCCGGTACCGTGGCTCTGAGAGAGATCCGTCGCTACCAGAAATCTACGGAGCTGCTGATCCGCAAGCTGCCCTTCCAGCGCCTGGTCAGAGAAATCGCTCAGGATTTCAAGACCGACCTGCGCTTCCAGAGCTCCGCTGTCATGGCTCTGCAGGAGGCCAGCGAGGCTTACCTGGTCGGCCTGTTCGAGGACACCAACCTGTGCGCCATCCACGCCAAGAGGGTGACCATCATGCCCAAGGACATCCAGCTGGCCCGCCGCATCCGCGGAGAGAGAGCTTAAACTGCTACTGCTGCTGCTCCACTCACGATAACAACGGCTCTTTTAAGAGCCACTTCACTGCACTCAAGACAAAACTCCTCCGCTGCTCTCACTAGTCACTGACTGATCATAGATCTAGAAGCTTTCATCACCAAATAATCAACCAATATATGTGATGTTGCTAATGATGTTCATAGTTCAACATTTAATTTATTAATAGACAAATAATGTGAATAAACCATTCACTTTCAATCACACTCTAGATCTGTCAGACCATTTTTTAAATTTACAGACCACACTGATTCTGGACAGACATTCTATTATTGTCTATGTTGATCAGATTAGAGATGGGATTTATGGATCTTTGGAGGGAGCTGAATATTTGGGATCTGGTCATTTCAAAGAGCCATTTAAAAGACTGGCTCATTTTTATATTAATTCACTTTTAAGAAGCCAGCCTGGGTTAATTCATTCTATCCTGGAAATAATCACAGGGAGGAATGATGGGCTGAGATTTGGATCAGACCAATTTTGAACTCAGATTTCCCACCAATATTTCAGTTTGAATTATTCTGAAATATTGATTATGGCTTCATTTGACACGTGTGGACAAGATTTTAAAGTCTGATATGGATTAATTGTAAATATTCCACTGCTATATCCCTCTGAGTTGACAGTAATATCACTATTTACCCTTTGTATAAAGTGTGTGTATGTGTGTAAAACTACTTTGACTTGTGTTATTCATGCAACACCTGCGTCTGCCTGATGTGGAGGCAGAAGTACTGGCACTCTCCACTTCATCGTCAGAGTCGTGCTCTCTCCTCACTGAGATTTTAACAGTGGGGTGTTGAGTTTTAAAATGCCTGTGCAAATTATTTGTGGAGCCAGATTTCAATGAAATTAACTTCTGGCAAATATAGCACTTAGCCTTTCTGTCTGCCTCAAGCGAAAAGTGCATCTAAATGCTGCTCCTTTTCCTTGGGCTCATTTTGCAGAACGACGACGGACGGTCCTCCCCCTCTTTCAGGCTGCTGTTCACTGCACTGCCAACTCAGATGCACTCGCTTTTTTTTTCTTTGTTTTTCACTGAGGCCCTCACATGAAGGGAGCATGCACAACGTGAACTTGTTGCTTAGGTGCTCCTCCCCATGCTCTCTCCGTCTCACTCAGTGGAGGAGCTTGTGTGAGCAACTGTGAACCATAGGTGTGAACTCAGGGAGAGAGAAAAAGAAGAACGGCTCCCAACCAAACGTGACTCGGTTCCCATCGTTCATGTTAATGAGCCAGACAAAAGATTTGGTTCGTTCGTGAACGTCACAACTCTAGATCAGATAACACTGTAAACATCTTTCAACAATCAACTCCTGACATTTCATCCACAGCCATGTGTCAGTACAATAGAGGAACGTTATCAAAAGTTCACTCACACTGTTGATTCAATGATCAATGTAATGAAGGGTGGGGGCAGATCTCGCAAATCTCGAAACAGTAAAAGAGTAAAACAGCATAAGAGTGATTATATATGGTTCACATAAGGAACAGAGGTCAGAAGGTGACTTGACACAGATAACAGATCTGCACCTGAAAGCATGAAATATGTAACAAAATAATCCAATAAATATATACATTGCAATCCATGTTTTTGAAATTACTGGTCTTTATAATGAGATTATTAATGTAAGTGAGCTGCCATTTCAGTGACTGAGGTTACGACAGCAAGACAAACTGTGCAAGACGCCCTTGATCTGATCTTCCAAGATGAGGAAGCAGATAGTGATTTGAAGGAGGATGTGTCAGAGCAGGAGGACAACATGGAGGAAAACTACGATTACAGCCGTTCTGATGACGACATTTATATCTTCTGACATATGACAATAAAAATGAAACAATATTTCCTACTAGTCCTCTTCTGTGCGACCATTATTAATGTACAACTATTGACAACACTGAGAAGCTACAATTTCATGAGCTTCTTTACAAATACAATTATAACCACCAGGGAAAACATCCACCACCTCCTCCCCATGAATAACACACATCACTGATTCTTGAGACATGGGACAAAACACGTCCAACATTGCAACCTGCTAATGGGCTTAAAAATATTTTCAATTGTAGATGGGACTGATAATATAATTTAATCTGCACAGTTATCACTTTCAATTGAATCATTATATCAAATCTATGACACTCACTCTCTTCCCACTGCATCTAAAACAGCAGGTCCACAGAGAAGGGTTCAATCATTAATTTGCAATACAATGGTTACAAATATATATATGCTACACCTTGTTGTTTATGTTAGTGCCTGTTTGTTTAGTCAAATGTTAACTTCCTCATTTAAAGGTTCAGTGTGTAACAAGCTGGTAACATCATATCAAACTTGGTGTTCCTCACTCCCCCCTCCCTTCCTGAGCGTGAGGAGAGCTACGGTGGCCCTCATGCGTCAAAATGCTGGATGACCTCACTGAGCTGACTTCTCTGCAGTGTCTATAGATCGATACATATTGATGAATGTAACCTGTTTATTTTGAATGCAAACTGTAGTTAATAGTTTACATGAAGACAATGTGTTGAAATGCTGTGGTAGTGCTTTATTACTGACATTAGGTAGCTGAATTAGCTGAATGCTAATGCAGGCTAACAATATTGATGCTGGCTAATGTTAGCACACAGGCTCGTATAACAGGGAGATGGCGTTAGCAGGAGACACTTGTCTTCTCTGTTTACGTGCTGAAACACTTGAGTTCTGTACTGAGGTGAGCAAGAGAAGAGGAGGAGATCCTGGAGCTGCAGCAGTGAGGAGGAGGAGAGACTGGACCACTGGGAGCAGATTGAAGCTACAGGTTTGTGTTTTCATGATATGACTACATGGTCTGCTTGATATCAACAAGAACAATACAACACAAGTGTTTTCATACCACAGCTCTGTGTGCACATCTTACTGAATAATGTTACTGTAACATTAGCTGTGCAGTGCACGTCAGCCACTGACTGTAAAACCTCAGAGACACCACTGAACAATTATTATATAAATACTGTATGTTACAGGAATATGTTGTTATTGTTTTGCATATGTGGGATACAAGAAACATTGCAGCCTATAACCCCTAATGACTGACCTTATCATATAACCAACATAATATAGAGCTAATAATAAAGCCTTATCTGAGTTTCTCCTTTGTTTATGTTTTCAGACACTTATTGAGGAGATGAGTGTGGAGCAGCACAGGAGCTGACAGCTACAGACATGGTGACTCACCTCCTGCTGGAGTGTCATGGTGTTCTTATGAACTGTAGAGACTAACCTTTCAGACAGTCAGAAGAAATGCTGTGGTCAAGATCCTGAAAACTGTGAGTCTACCACCGTACTTCTCCCAGTACTGCCCAGAAGTGTTTAACATGTTCACAGGCAGTACCAGGAAGATGTTACGGTGTTAGACCATATTAGAGAGCGTGGGGATGACAACACTTTTACCGCAGCATATCAACATTTTATTTATTATCAACATGGCTCTTTAGGCCAGGGAACCCATCTTGTCATCCCCAGCTGCTGTTTTTGTCCCTCTGAAGGTTTTGTACAGTACCACGTATTCACACACCTATCAAATGTATCTAGTATTACAAAAGCAAAGCCGATATGAGTAAGACTTACAGGGTTTGTATTCCACAAGAATGATGTCTTTGTGTCCACACTCCAGACCAGTTGGTGGCGGTAATGCACGTAACTGTGCATAGCTAAGAGCCAAAAAGCCAGAAGAAGAAGAATCAGTAAATATAGAGACGTGCCTCAGACCGGTTTGTCCTTTAGATGATCTGTAGCAACAACATTTGACATATTGTTAATTTAATCATCAATGTGTTTGCAAGTCATGTGAACACACTGATTGTTAAGAAATGATACATGATCAACAGAACCAATGAATCCATTGTGTGAATGATTCAGAGCGTTGGGACACTGGACAATAAAACTAATTCAATATGAACCATGAGTATTAAATTCAACCATGATTGAATTCACCACAGTTCCAGTATTAGTGTAAAGTGGCTATTTGAGTGTTGGTGCACATGTTGTTCGAGTCAGGACAGTTTGTCTCCATAGAGAAAGTGTGTGGCTCTTAAAAGAGCCGTTGGTTTGATGTCATGTCTCCAGAGTGGTTTACTTGGAGCTGGTGTACTTGGTCACGGCCTTGGTGCCCTCAGACACGGCGTGTTTAGCCAGCTCACCGGGCAGCAGCAGGCGGACGGCGGTCTGAATCTCCCTGGAGGTGATGGTGGAGCGCTTGTTGTAATGAGCCAGACGAGAGGCCTCACCGGCGATGCGCTCGAAGATGTCGCTCACGAAGGAGTTCATGATGCCCATGGCCTTGGAGGAGATCCCAGTGTCGGGGTGGACCTGCTTCAGCACCTTGTACACGTAGATGGCGTAGCTCTCCTTCCTGCTCTTTCTCCTCTTCTTTCCGCCCTTACCGGGGGCCTTCGTCACCGCTTTCTTGGAGCCCTTCTTGGGCGCGGACTTCGCTGGTTCAGGCATCGTCACGATATTATTCGATCAAATGAATGAAGTCGTCAGAGAACAGGCTGTATTTGAACACAACACATGTAAAACTTACTGTGCTGTTCCCTCTCTGTGATTGGCTGAATGTTGATCGTCAGTGTAACAGCAGTGGGCGTGTCTCCATGTCCAGAGTCCATTATTCTGCTGCTGACAGAGGTTGAACTGTAGAGATGAACTGGAACATTTGGGGGGTTAAGAAATGCATGATGTCTGAAACTATATATGTTCTTATTATTGATGTTAGTATCACATTAGTATCATTTCAAACTATCTGAACTAAAGCGACCTGATAAACACACTGCTCTAAATATGAAGGGAACACTTGATCGTCACAGTAAAACACCAAGTCAGTTAAACTTCAGGTTTATTAATCTGTTCATTTAGATTGAACTGAATATAATTATTGTCTTCATGATAACAACCAGTCTGACGGAGCTTAAATGTGATGGTTACACAAGTATTCCTGGTCTCCCTCCCGTCTCTCTCTTTGTGTCCCCAACACCTTAGTTAAGTTGATTCATGTATTTATGGTAATTTACATAAATGTTTACAATGTTGACTGTTGAGTTATTTACTTGTGTACGTTTCCACATGTAACCATTTAGCTTCTTTAGAACAGTAACAATGTGTTGATGCCAGGACATTGATATCTCAAGTATTGTTACTTCAAACTGGGTTAGAAAGACATGCTATTGTTGTTGGGGAGGACCAACACAGCGCTCTGAGTGCAGAGTGTTCTTATAGAAAAGTACTGCTGGGAAGGAGCCATGAAAAGTCAACGAGGATTACAGGTGTAAAATAAAACATTTTCTATTCAGAAAAACAAACATATTTCATGTAGTACAGCAGGATCTGTGGGTTTTAACAAATGAATCAAGTTCCACTCCACCACCCATCGTATGACTGTGGTCCAGTCAGCATCCTCTTTCTGGACAGTCACATAAGAACATGATACTTTACCAATTTGAGGTAGTGATATCTACTCAATATCTATATTAGAGTTAAGGTGTAAATGTAGATGTGAATGTAGTGTTTTTATACATGTTGGATGGAAACTCACTACAGAGAGAAACTGAAACAAAATAAGTTTAATTCACGTGGTAACATGGTTTATATATGGATAATTACTAAGATCACGTTTCCATTAATGATCAGACCCTGATTGATTGTTGTTCTCTGGAAGAACTAGTGATGAGTGTTGAGCAGAGGATGTGAGCTCTCATTGACTCAGTGTGTGGCTCTTAAAAGAGCCGTTGTGTTGTTGAGCTGTTGAAAGTGAGTTTATCCACCGAAGCCGTACAGAGTGCGGCCCTGTCTCTTCAGAGCATACACCACGTCCATGGCGGTCACGGTCTTCCTCTTGGCGTGCTCGGTGTAGGTGACAGCATCGCGGATGACATTCTCCAGGAAAACCTTCAACACGCCGCGGGTCTCCTCGTAGATCAGACCGGAGATACGCTTCACTCCGCCACGGCGAGCCAGGCGGCGGATGGCGGGCTTGGTGATTCCCTGGATGTTATCACGGAGAACTTTGCGGTGACGCTTTGCGCCTCCTTTACCGAGACCTTTTCCTCCCTTTCCTCGTCCAGACATTTCTCTTCAGTCAGATGAGAGCTAGTCAATAGTGTGATCCGCGGGAATCACAGCTATTCATAGGCTGCATGAGGACGTGCTAGAAGACAGAGGAGTACTAGTTCCGCCTCCATCTTCGCTGATAATAAACTCTTTGGTGCACTAGCGCCCCCACAGGACTTTGGATGTAGGACGGTAGATATTAAGGTTTAATTTAAACAGTAACAATACGAGAATCAACTGTAGGTTCTGAAGTCATATCAGATGAAAGACCAGAGGAGAGGAAGTGTTGATGACGAGCTTCGACTATTGAGAATCTGTCTGTAATTCCACCAGCTACCAACCAGATGCTGGTTAACATTTGTGTTGCAGCAGGTCAGTTTGTCCACACTACCAGCCACTCTGGCAAATAATAAACCACCACTTCAGGATCTCGTCCAGTTAGTTGGCAGGAAAAATATTTGAAAGGGAATCTCTGAGAGCAAGTAACTTTGCCTTTAACACAGCTTCCTTCCTTGTCTGTCACTTTTCTTTCTGTTTCTTTCCGTAGTTCTTAACATTTGGGTTTGTGTGTGCAAGTTCAACTTATACAAGCTAATACAGCCAGCCAAGTTCTCCAGAGTTCTTTATCCTGGATAAAGCTGGACACACACACACCATTTTATTTAAGTAACAGTGATTGGTATGAGTTTTTAAAGAAAGCCATGGTGTGCCAAACATTAATGTTTGCAGGTACACAATGTTGACTGGTCACCTGTTCCTGAACAATGCAAGATACATGCAACTCCCCCAGAGCCTCAGATCAACACATTCAAGAGCGGCCACATCTGCCCCTGGACACAAGCAACAACCAGCTCCCAGAACAATCACAACCAGTCTGTGTCGAATGTAACAAGCATTATACTGCTACAGAATGATTACAGAGAGAACTAATAAAAGAGGATATGTGAATAACTAGACATTAGTTCAATGATGTTCAATGTCTATATCATATGTCAGAACAAGAGCAAGAGTGTGATTGAAACAGTGAGTGGGTTTAATTACATGTACAGTGAAACCAATTGAATCTATTAATTGTCCAGACATCACACGTGATGGTGATGGTCACCCCACTGTGCATGTACAAAGCAGTGGGGGGGTCCTGTCAGCATGACCCAGTGCAGCCTCTCCAGTAGAGTCTTTGATTCTCTCTTTCCAGAGGGAGGACCGCTGTGGAGGGAATCAAACACAGAGCACACTTACAGAGACAAGCTGCTGGAAATCAGGACCGGTACACTGTCACTAAGCAAACCAAGCTTCAATCAAGAAGCTTAAATCTAAATGAGCGAGAGTTGTGCACTGATTAAGTGTTGCACTCTCTGTCTGTGTTACAGCAGGACAAGATATATAATGTCCTCTATTCTACACATTCATCTTTCAAATACGTCTTCCCTGTCGAAGCCTGGTGGCTGCATTACCCACAATCCAACTCAAATGCCAATTGTTATGCTACAAGCAGCTAAGGCTAATAATGGTTCTGCATGCTTCATGGCTGCACGTTGCATTGCAGCGAGGGAGGTAAGGTCAGTGGAATAAGCAGATAATGACCCTGATGATGAAGTAGAGGCAGCTGTACCACAGTGATGGATCGAAACAGGAAAAGAACAGTCAGCAATTTGGGAAATGCTTGTGTTCTTACTACACAAGAAGATCTGTGGTGAGCTGAAGATGAACCCTAAACATCATACAATATCAGAGTAATGGAACAGAATCAGGAAGTGAAACAAGCTTGATAACCTCAAACCACTGTTATTTAACTGTGTTATAGACACACCTGGCACTCACACTACTCCAGTGTTTAAGAGACGCTAAAATGATGATGTAGACACACACAACCGCTTTCTGATTTGTGGTTAAAAAATTAAAACAACTGCTTACATGAATAAGAGATGAGATTTTATTCAAGCGATCTGCTACAATCCTACAACTAACAATCAAAGACTTCCTGTTCCAGCACGTGCATCACCCTTGTATACGAGTTGTCACATGATATGTGTTTTCATGCTTGTTAGTATTGATGGGGGATTAAAACTAATACGGAGAGAAATATTGGTGTGAACAAAAATCGTTTTAATTTGAAAACCCTTTTTTCAAAGCTCCATGGGATCCTCTAAGAATGTTGATGTCATGATTCAAATGAATTGATTGGTCAGTGAGTGGAACTTTTATACAGGTTGATCTCTTATCTCCAATTTAACCTGCTCCAGAGCAGGTTAGCCGTTCAGCATAAGTTACCATGGTGATTTACACCGATAAGATGTGAACAAGCTTTGTATGACTGAAAAACCTGAATTTATCCTGAATTTATCGCGATAAGAGCAGGTTTGGCCTCGTAGTACAGGCCCTGGTCATAGATCCCCCAACTGACAATCTTGGTTATCTTTTCCTTTCATTCTTCATCCATCTGTATTTTGCTCCAGCACTAGATTCAGTTTTAGTCTGACAGTGTGTCACTCTCTTGGCATTTGGTTTATGTCAAGAGCCCCCTGTCTTGTGTCAGTCCATTTGTTTTTACCTGCGTAGCCCTGTAGGCTGAAAGCTCTCCGGTCTCTGACGGACTGTAATCCAACCCTGGCAGCCTCCGTATCACTCACTGCAGCAAGGTCCAGTTTAGCTGAAATGACCTGTCCTATGTGATTCACATGATACCTTTAGAAGGGATTCACTCATTAGTAGGGACACTATGTTGTCCATATTATACTCTGAGTAGATAGACTGTAACTAGACTTACCTATATTAAATGAGTAGTCCATAGCTTTTCAAAATTATCTCTATCTCCAGCAATATACTCATATGAATAAAACAATGTTTTTATGGAACATGGATCATTGTGATATAGCATCATCACCATCCCACAAAAAATCCGATATCTAGTGCAAATTTCATATTTTTTAATCAGTAAGACAAAAAACCTAAGAACCCCTAGTGAAAAGGCATTTTAAACAAATGGTTTATCAAATGTGTAGTACTTCAGTCATTTCTACTGTGACACAACTTATGTCCGTAACACGGTTGACAAAGTAAATACTTTGAATGTTTATTTTCATTTAAATATTTTAAAAGTCATGAGAGACTAAGCTTGCCAAATGATGGATTTAGCACACTATGGGGATATATTATGGGAACAACTAAACTATTTAGCAAAGAAAGCTAAAGTTTTTGGTTGATATGATGTGTAGTCCTAATCATGCAATGACTCATTTACCAAATCTGACAGCAGGAAAAACAACCAAATGCAGTATAACATACACATTTTCTAATAAATGATGGAACCTGTTGACTTTTTGTATTAAATGAAAGAGAAATGTGGCCCAATATTAATGTGATCATTGTTTGAAGTTAATATTTAGTAAACTTGACTAATCCAACCCATGGACATGAAATGTAGCTCTAATGATAGAATGACTCTCCAGCATCCTCAGCATGAAACGTTCACGGCTCTGATAGAAAGTCTGGCTCCACTTCACCATGAGCCTCGGCCATCAGCGGTGTGTTTGCTGCCTGCACAATAACCTGACTTTCTTCCAAAGGATCATCAGCAGCTGCTTGTTTTGACTCGGTCTCTCTGAACAAACATGTGGAGCAGCTGGGAGACGGATGTTGGTGGAGCTGTGGTGCTTTTCAAGTCATTTTAGGAGAGAAACGAGTGGGAAAAGCCGCCGAGCAGCGCTGCTCACCGCGGTGAACGGGTGAGGTTTGGAGGCTCCACCGACAAAATACAGAGAGCATCAGAGCTCTTCATGACTTCAATATGAAGACACACAAGTCCGCTACCTGCTTCCTCACTGTCAGCCTCCAGCACCGCTCACCCACTGATGTTTCACTCGTTTATCAGTGAAGAGAAAACACAAGTGTCTCGGCGTTCACACTGCACACAGGAGCCACGGCTGGATTGAGTCTCCACGGTTCTCATGGTGTGTTCAAGTACCGCCTCCCGATCGGGACTCTTCATCAGTCCGTCAGTCACTCCGATAGTTACTCGTTGATTTAAACTCAGAGACAAAGATGGCAGAAGTCCCTCCAGCTCCAGCCGCCGCCCCGGCCAAAGCGGCCAAGAAGAAGGTTGTGAAACCGAAGAAGGTCGGCCCCAGCGTCAGGGAGATCATCATCGAAGCCGTGTCCGCGTCCAAGGAGCGGAGCGGCGTGTCAGCGGCCGCCCTCAAGAAGGCTCTGGCTGCCGGAGGCTACGATGTGGAGAAGAACAAGTCCCGCGTCAACACCGCCATCAAGGGCCTGGTGATCAAGGGGACTCTGGTCCAGACCAAGGGAACCGGGGCCTCCGGCTCGTTCAAGATCAACAAGAAGGTGGAGCCCAAGGTGAAGAAGCCGGTCAAGAAGGCTGCTCTCAAAGTGAAGAAGCCCGCCGCCAAGAAACCCCTAGCGGCCAAAAAGGCCAAAGCAGCGGCAGCCAAGAAGCCAGCAGCCGCTAAAAAGTCCCCGAAGAAAGTGACGAAACCAGCAGCGGCCAAGAAAGCAGCCAAGAGCCCCAAGAAGGTGGCGAAGAGCCCTAAGAAGGTGGCAGTCAAGAGCCCCAAGAAGGTGGCGAAAAAGGCTCCTGCAGCCAAGAAAGCCCCCGCGAAGAAGGCTGCCAAACCCAAAGTGAAGAAGACAGCAGCCAAGAAGAAGTGAGCTGTCCTCACTGTGAAACATGTTCATCCTGCTAAAAGGCTCTTTTAAGAGCCACACACGTCGATCCACAAAGAGCTGTTTCCTCATCAAACATCACCACTGTCACTCACTGGCAACACATATGTAGAGACTGACTTCTTAACTAAAGAGAGTCGAGTTAGATAGAAACATGTTCAATATTTATTTGTTACAATGTCAAGTTATTTAATGTCAAATACTTTAAATACATTTAAAATATCTTTAGACACTGAAGGAGAAGCAGACTACTACTGACACACACACACCCACACACACACTGTGCAACATCATGTACATCGATTTCAGCTTTACATCATATATTTATACTTTAGAATTTCTTCTTAAGAATTATTCATTTGTCATATTTGGTTGTGTAGAAACATATTTATTGTCTTACTGTATATTTATCTTAGTAAACACATAAGAATGAGTCAGTTATTGACTTTGAGCTGCTTAGAATTGTCGATGTCCACTTTGCATGAGAATATGTAGTAACATCCGGATTCCAAGAGATGGCGCTGCACTACAATCTGTGAACCAGAACACCGTCCACTACCATGATGAAGTCTCCTACATGTCCTGTCAGAAGCTTTGTTTTCCAGTAGGTCAGCTGCTCCTGTTTTATTCTCATCTAATGATTCAAACACTAAGTTAATTTGTTTCATGTAAATATCAACAGATCTTGTGTGGAAGTAAATCTAAGTAACTCCCACCTGAAGATTGTTTTTCAAATCTTGACTATGACTCTGCTTGGGTGTGTCCACATATAGTCATTTACACCCAGTGCTCACATGTAATTGCTCAATAGCAATTTAGTTTTTCACATTTAAAAGAAAGTTTCTTTCAAATCATAATCATTTTACCTTTGTATCTAAACCTCTCGAACCCTATCCTGACTTGTTCTCTCCACCTTGACAACAGCCATGTGTAGGTGTGTTCACACACTTGGAGCTAACGTTAAAACCACGTCTGACGAAGGCTACTAACTTTCAGAATATAATTTTAAACTACTAAATTAGACACATTGTTTCAGGACCATGGACAGAGCAGTTGTGTTTAGGTGGTGTACTTCAACAGTTTGTTTCTCTGAATGGATGTTGTGGAGCAGAGCGCAGCCGCTTTACACTTCAAGTCTATGTGGGAACAAGCTACACATTTAAATACACACGTAGGGGAGAACAGAGTAAGATGAACCAGTCAGTCACGCAAAGTGAATTCATCATGTTCATAAACTCAAAATAACTGTTGATCTGAGTTACTGTGTGAACCAGTTTTGTGAAAATGGTGCATGTGGGATAAATTGAGTCATTGCTCACTGAATTCTAACACATATACAAACTGTAAAAGTTTATGTATGTGTTAAAATGTGTATTTAATGGATACCTTGTTGGCTAATGTCATGTTCAAGTCACACAAACATGTTAACTACACAAAAGTACATGTACATTCTGTCTGTATCTAACACAAAAAGGTCAGAATTGAACCCTTACTAAAATGTTTGAGTAACATGTTGAACAACAGTAAACAACCGTATGGTTTTACTTAAAACGTTTTTGCCTTTGTTAAATTGATGGGATATATGTTGTACCAGTTATTAATGTGGCACCATTTACCCATAGAGTGTAAATCTGAAACAATACTAATCACATGCTTTATCAGGTATGGGTACTCAACAACCTGAGGTATAACTTCTGTTCCTTGTTTGTTCAGTACTTGTGTATTTTCCAAGTTAGATTAGGGCATGTGGAGACTTGCTCTTTACCAGAGGTGAGTGTGTGGCTCTTAAAAGAGCCTTTGTGTTGGTGGTTTCCAGCAGCTTCGCTTTACTTGGACTTGGCGGCCTTCTCGGTCTTCTTGGGCAACAGAACAGCCTGGATGTTGGGCAGCACGCCGCCCTGAGCGATGGTCACTCCGCCCAGGAGTTTGTTGAGCTCCTCGTCGTTACGGACGGCCAGCTGCAGGTGGCGGGGGATGATACGGGTCTTCTTGTTGTCGCGGGCGGCGTTTCCAGCCAGCTCCAGGATCTCAGCGGTCAGGTACTCCAGCACAGCCGCCAGGTAGACGGGGGCGCCGGCACCGACACGCTGAGCATAGTTGCCTTTACGCAGAAGCCTGTGAACACGACCGACGGGGAACTGGAGCCCAGCGCGGGACGAGCGGGTCTTTGCCTTCGCTCTGGCCTTTCCGCCTGTTTTGCCTCTTCCGGACATTTTCAATTCGTTTCCTGAAACTGCGGCAAACAGCTCGAACCCTCGCTTATATATCAGCGGATCGCGCGGGACGGATCATGCCAGACCAACCAGAGAAGAAGACTCCAGCGGAGCGGGGGGGGGGTCGTTATGCACTTTTCTCCAATAAGCAGCGGGGACTCAGGCGGTGGGTCGCTCCTTTGGGCGGAGCTGAGCTCCAGGAGGAGCCTCTCACCAATCAGGACCCGGGGATCTGAAATTGCGTCACCATTTCGCGACAAGCTCTGTCGTTTAAAAGCAGAGTGTCGCTGCTCGCCTCGACTTCACTTTTTCTTCCGATCAGAGATAGAAGAGACAAAATGGCAAGAACCAAGCAGACCGCTCGTAAATCCACCGGAGGCAAAGCCCCCAGGAAGCAGCTGGCCACCAAGGCTGCGCGTAAGAGCGCCCCGGCCACCGGTGGCGTGAAGAAGCCTCACCGTTACAGGCCCGGTACCGTGGCTCTGAGAGAGATCCGTCGCTACCAGAAATCGACGGAGCTGCTGATCCGCAAGCTGCCCTTCCAGCGCCTGGTCAGAGAAATCGCTCAGGATTTCAAGACCGACCTGCGCTTCCAGAGCTCCGCTGTCATGGCTCTGCAGGAGGCCAGCGAGGCTTACCTGGTCGGCCTGTTCGAGGACACCAACCTGTGCGCCATCCACGCCAAGAGGGTGACCATCATGCCCAAGGACATCCAGCTGGCCCGCCGCATCCGAGGAGAGAGAGCTTAAACTGCTGCTGCTGCTGCTCCACTCACGATAACAACGGCTCTTTTAAGAGCCACTTCACTGCACTCAAGACAAAACTCCTCTGCTGCTCTCACTAGTTACTGACTGATCATAGCTCTAGAAGCTTTCATCAACAAATAATCAACCAATATAAGTCATGTTGCTCATGACAATCATAGCATTTAATTTATTCAATTAAAAGACTAATAATGTGAATAAACAATTTCACTTTCAATCACACTCTATATCTGTCAGACCATTTTTTAAATTTACAATTACAGACCACACTGATTCTGGACAGACATTCTATTTTTGTCTGTGTCGATCAGATGACACTGTCAACATATGTCAAGAATCAGCTCCTCTGACATTTCATTCACAGCCATGTGTCAGTACAACAGAGGAACGTTATCAAAAGTTCACTCACACTGTTGATTCAATGATTCATGAAATGAAGGGTGGGGGGGTCTCGAAACAGCGAAAGAGTAAAACAGCATAAGAGTGATTATATATTGTTTACATAAGGAACAGAGGTCAGAAGGTGAATTGACACAGATAAGATATCTGCACCTGAAAGCATGAGCTATGGAACAAAATAATCCAATAAATATATAAATTGAAATCCATGTTTCTGAACTAACTGAGTTAAAAAGAGGGGTTGGGGGTCTTAATAATGAGATTATTAATGAAAGTGAGCTGCCATTTCAGTGACTGAGGTTAGGACAGCAAGACAAACTGTGCAAGACGCCCTTGATCTGATCTTCCAAGATGAGGAAGCAGATAGTGATTTGAAAGAGGATGTGTCAGAGCAGGAAGACAACATGGAGGAATATTACGATTACAGCCGTTCTAATGACGACATTTATATCTTCTGACATATGACATTAAAAATGAAACAATATTTCTTACCAGTCCTCTTCTGTCCGACCATTATAATTAAAATAATCTATTGACAACACTGATCCTGGACACAGCTCATGTTTAGTAGCAAACTTACCTAGAGAGTAGTTCACTTCCTCCTCTGGCAGGTCTGTTCAGCAAAGTTGTAAAACATCCTTGTTTGAACAGTGTGTGTCAGTGACAATGTGAGTTATCATCACTTATACCTGATGTTGTGTTTCATTATGACACTGGTTGTCAATATTCTACTTTGTTTAGAAGCTCATGTGATAATTAGCATGCTATTAGCTTTGCCCAGGAGGTCCTGAGCTGAGTGAATGTGCAGGTGTGCACCCCAGCTCATGTGCTACACCTTGTCATTTATGTTAGTGCCTGTTTGTTTAGTCAAATGTTAACTTTCGATATAGCCTGTCATAATACTGTATCATTTGCATGCACTGTTCCATTGTGGTCAAATTGTGCTGTAACATCAGTTTGTTAAGAAATTATCAATAATGTTTGGTTGCTCATTTAATCATCAATCATCTGAATAAGCTTATTGTTAACAAATGATCAATGATCAACTGAACCAATAAATCCATGGTCATTGGCAGAGTCATCACACAAAGCCTCACATATTTTCTTGCTTGATACAAACTTCCAGCAGTGTTCAGATCACTGGACTTTACTTGTGTATCACATCAATGTAGGAAAATGTGTCACCTTCAAGTTTATATCTCTTATCTTTTTTGTTTTAATCACACACAAAACAAGAAAATAAAGTATAAGTATCGAGCAGAAATAAGAAAACACTTGGTGAAAGTAAAAGTTAACTGGAGCAGTTGTGTCTCTCCAAAGTCTGCAGACAACAGTAATCATCAATAATAAACACAGGGTAACAAGTGAAGAATCCAGTCTCTACTGGGTAGTGCCTCCCTTTGCCATCAAAACAGTCACAGTTCTTTGTGACATTGATTCAACAAGATGCTGGAAACCTTCCTCTGTTATTCTGATTCATGTTGACTTGAACAAAAACGTTCTGCAGATTAATCAGCTTCACACCGTGCTGCTGATTGTGAATAAAGAAGTTAGTAATGCATTTAATGAATAGAAAAGTAATAGTGATGTAGACATCAGTTACGATCTTCTGGCCCATACTCTGAATTTGTATCTGTGCTGGTTCTTAGGACTGATAAAGTCCTAATAATAAATGAGTTCAATGTTCATGTTGATCTCAATATAAGTCTTCATCATTTAATTCATTAATAGATTCAATTTCACTGTAAATGTAATTAAACCAACTCACTGTTTCAATCACACTCTTGCTCTTGTTCTGACATATGACATAGACATTAAACATCTAATAATATTTCCCACAAATCTTTTTCTGTCTGACCATTTTTAATTTACAATTATCAGCAACTCTGATCCTGGACAGAGATTTACATAAAGGGCTATTTTAGTAGTCAGCAACAAACATGAGATACTTGAAACATACACTTGAGTAAAACTTGTATTATAAAAGTTTAATGTTTAGTCAAATGTTAACTTCCTCATTTAAAGGTTCAGTGTGTAACAAGCTGGTAACATCATATCAAACTTGGTGTTCCTCACTCCCCCCTCCCTTCCTGAGCGTGAGGAGAGCTACGGTGGCCCTCATGCGTCAAAATGCTGGATGACCTCACTGAGCTGACTTCTCTGCAGTGTCTATAGATCGATACATATTGATTAATGTAACCTGTTTATTTTGAATGCAAACTGTAGTTAATAGTTTACATGAAGACAATGTGTTGAAATGCTGTGGTAGTGCTTTATTACTGACATTAGGTAGCTGAATTAGCTGAATGCTAATGCAGGCTAACAATATTGATGCTGGCTAATGTTAGCACACAGGCTCGTATAACAGGGAGATGGCGTTAGCAGGAGACACTTGTCTTCTCTGTTTACGTGCTGAAACACTTGAGTTCTGTACTGAGGTGAGCAAGAGAAGAGGAGGAGATCCTGGAGCTGCAGCAGTGAGGAGGAGGAGAGACTGGACCACTGGGAGCAGATTGAAGCTACAGGTTTGTGTTTTCATTATATGACTACATGGTCTGCTTGATATCAACAAGAACAATACAACACAAGTGTTTTCATACCACAGCTCTGTGTGCACATCTTACTGAATAATGTTACTGTAACATTAGCTGTGCAGTGCACGTCAGCCACTGACTGTAAAACCTCAGAGACACCACTGAACAATTATTATATAAATACTGTATGTTACAGGAATATGTTGTTATTGTTTTGCATATGTGGGATACAAGAAACATTGCAGCCTATAACCCCTAATAACTGGCCTTATCATATAACCAACATAATATAGAGCTAATAATAAAGCCTTATCTGAGTTTCTCCTTTGTTTATGTTTTCAGACACTTATTGAGGAGATGAGTGTGGAGCAGCACAGGAGCTGACAGCTACAGACATGGTGACTCACCTCCTGCTGGAGTGTCATGGTGTTCTTATGAACTGTAGAGACTAACCTTTCAGACAGTCAGAAGAAATGCTGTGGTCAAGATCCTGAAAACTGTGAGTCTACCACCATACTTCTCCCAGTACTGCCCAGAAGTGTTTAACATGTTCACAGGCAGTACCAGGAAGATGTTACGGTGTTAGACCATATTAGAGAGCGTGGGGATGACAACACTTTTACCGCAGCATATCAACATTTTATTTATTATCAACATGGCTCTTTAGGCCAGGGAACCCATCTTGTCATCCCCAGCTGCGGTTTTTGTCCCTCTGAAGGTTTTGTACAGTACCACGTATTCACACACCTGTCAAATGTATCTAGTATTACAAAAGCAAAGGTGATATGAGTAAGACTTACAGGGTTTGTATTCCACAAGAATGATGTCAAAACACAAAGAGTGCATCCTTTTTGCATATTTATAAAAATGCATTTTTTAAATTTAATCAAATATTTGTAGTCTTCTTTAGCTGAAATCATTCGATATCTGATATACATTTAAATAACTTTAAACATTGACTGTGCATGTGAGTGATCAATTGCAGATGCAAGCTGTGAAAAACAATAATTCATATTACAATGCTAAAACATTTCAAACTTTGTTTTAATGGATATGGTAAAATGGCAGCAAGAAAGCAGATGAAATAACAGAATGGAAGAAATAAACTTGTTGTTAATACAACATTAGATAATGAAAAACTGTTCAATGCATTGACTTGCCTGTGTTCCAGTGCAAACTCAGTTGCTGAATGCAGTTGGATCTGAAACAGGTTTGTCATTGAACTTGATGTATCAGGGTGAGAAAGCTGTAAAAGAACAGTAAGAAAATAAGTGATACATGACACAGTGGTCTTCTCCTGTAATAAATGATTTTACATCCTGAGATGGTGGGAAGTTCACTAAACTAAATAAATAGATCTAGGATAAGTCAACAAGTACTACAGTGATCTTAGTCTGGAGTATTTCACAATATGAATCTGTAACAATGTAAATGTTACTATAACAGCATCACTTTGAATATACAAAAAATAATAATCTATTGAACAACAGATTGACTTTGTATTGATGTAGTAAATTACCTGTTCAACAGAAAACCTGAGACTTCAGTGTCAGAAAGTCTTTGTCTCTCAGTAGTTTTCCATCCTGGAGACAACATGGTGTTTGTCCCCGGTTCTGTCTCAGGTCCCGTTTCACATCTCACATTAACTTTCACTTCTCAGTTGAAGTCTGTGCCGTTCCTTTGGTTTGTCAGAGGTCAATGTATAAGTATGTTCCTCCATTCAACATATTTTCTGTTGGCAAACTTTCTGCCGACCTTTCATAACAACCCCCAGGTCCCACTTCTTCTTCTACTATTTTTACAGGGGCGGTCCTTCAGTAAACAAACACAAACTCAGTCTTTGTGTCCACACTCCAGACCAGTTGGTGGCGGTAATGCACGTAACTGTTCATAGCTAAGAGCCAAAAAGCCAGAAGAAGAATCAGTAAATATAGAGACGTGCCTCAGACCGGTTTGTCCTTTAGATGATCTGTAGCAACAACATTTGACATATTGTTAATTTAATCATCAATGTGTTTGCAAGTCAAGTGAACACACTGATTGTTAAGAAATGATACATGATCAACAGAACCAATGAATCCATTGTGTGAATGATTCAGAGCGTTGGGACACTGGACAATAAAACTAATTCAATATGAACCATAAGTATTAAATTCAACCATGATTGAATTCACCACAGTTCCAGTATTAGTGTAAAGTGGCTTTTTGAGTGTTGGTGCACATGTTGTTGGAGTCAGGACAGTTTGTCTCCATAGAGAAAGTGTGTGGCTCTTAAAAGAGCCGTTGGTTTGATGTGATGTCTCCAGAGTGGTTTACTTGGAGCTGGTGTACTTGGTCACGGCCTTGGTGCCCTCAGACACGGCGTGTTTAGCCAGCTCACCGGGCAGCAGCAGGCGGACGGCGGTCTGAATCTCCCTGGAGGTGATGGTGGAGCGCTTGTTGTAATGAGCCAGACGAGAGGCCTCACCGGCGATGCGCTCGAAGATATCGCTCACGAAGGAATTCATGATGCCCATGGCCTTGGAGGAGATCCCAGTGTCGGGGTGGACCTGCTTCAGCACCTTGTACACGTAGATGGCGTAGCTCTCCTTCCTGCTCTTTCTCCTCTTCTTTCCGCCCTTACCGGGGGCCTTCGTCACCGCTTTCTTGGAGCCCTTCTTGGGCGCGGACTTCGCTGGTTCAGGCATCGTGACGATATTACTCGATCAAATGAATCAAGTCCTCAGTGAACAGGCTGTATTTGAACACAACACATGTAAAGTTGCTGTGCTGTTCCCTCTCTGTGATTGGCTGAATGTTAATCGTCAGTGTAACAGCAGTGGGCGTGTCTCCATGTCCAGAGTCCATTATTCTCCTGCTGACAGAGGTTGAACTGTAGAGATGAACTGGAACATTTGGGGGGTTAAGAAATGCATGATGTCTGAAACTATATATGTTCTTATTATTGATGTTAGTATCACATTAGTATCATTTCAAACTATCTGAACTAAAGCGACCTGATAAACACACTGCTCTAAATATTAAGGGAACACTTGATCGTCACAGTAAAACACCAAGTCAGTTAAACTTCAGGATTATTAATCTGTTAATTTAGATTGAACTGAATATAATTATTGTCTTCATTATAACAACCAGTCTGACGGAGCTTGAATGTGATGGTAACACAAGTATTCCTGGTCTCCCTCCAGTCTCTCTCTTTGTGTCCCCAACACCTTAGTTAAGTTGATTCATGTGTTTATGGTAATTTACATAAATGTTTACAATGTTGACTGTTGAGTTATTTACATGTGTGTGTTTCTACATGAAACTATTTAGCTTCATTAGTAAGTGTTGAACCTGCATCTGCACTTCTTTCACCTCAGTCTGTGGCCTTTCTGGCTTCCTCTTGGTTAGTTCAGTCACAGGAGTGAGAAGCAGGAAGTATGTGTGGTTGATGATGATCAGTGAGGAGATCAGTAAAGTACAGCTTCACAAGTCTGTCTCCAGTTTCATCACATCAAGAGATTCAACTCTCCACATTGAACACTCACGTTACACTAAGATCATGATTCTATCAACCTCTGCTACATGCTGTGACTGGGACTTTCATTCATTCATTCATTCATTCATTACATTCATCTGTTTACAGCCTAATTTAACTGCACACAGTCCTTTATCCCCATTTATGTCAATCTTCTATGGTCACTTCATATTTTGAATGTAGTTTAAGGTTGCATAAACATTTTTATTTCTATAGTTACCTTCTAGTTTTTATATAGATGATTAGCATTAACAGTTTAATATTTATTTTCTATGCACATTTTCTGCAAATATTTAATATCCCTACACATTTTGAATTCCTCTGTATATATTTAAATCCTATGCAAATGTTTTAATTTCTCTGTCAAAGTTTGATTGTGCTTCAATTGTTTAATTTAGTTTCTTTAATTCCACTGTACACATTTAAATGTACATTAATCTCAGGCATTTTGTGTATGATTACTGTGTTATGAGTTAACCCTAATGCATAAGTCAAGTCTAATGTATGTTCAATGTATGTTACTGCCACCGGAAGCTTGAATCTCCTTAGGGATCAATAAAGAATCTATCTATCTTCAGACCCTGATTGATTGTTGTTCTCTGGAAGAACTAGTGATGAGTGTTGAGCAGAGGATGTGAGCTCTCATTGACTCAGTGTGTGGCTCTTAAAAGAGCCGTTGTGTTGTTGAGCTGTTGAAAGTGAGTTTATCCACCGAAGCCGTACAGAGTGCGGCCCTGTCTCTTCAGAGCATACACCACGTCCATGGCGGTCACGGTCTTCCTCTTGGCGTGCTCGGTGTAGGTGACAGCATCGCGGATGACATTCTCCAGGAAAACCTTCAACACGCCGCGGGTCTCCTCGTAGATCAGACCGGAGATACGCTTCACTCCGCCACGGCGAGCCAGACGGCGGATGGCGGGCTTGGTGATTCCCTGGATGTTATCACGGAGAACTTTGCGGTGACGCTTTGCGCCTCCTTTACCGAGACCTTTTCCTCCCTTTCCTCGTCCAGACATTTCTCTTCAGTCAGATGAGAGCTAGTCAATAGTGTGATCCGCGGGAATCACAGCTATTCATAGCCTGCATGAGGACGTGCTAGAAGACAGAGGCGTATACTTCCGCCTCCATCTTCGGTGATAATAAACTCTTTGGTGCACTAGCGCCCCCACAGGACTTTGGATGTAGGACGGTAGATATTAAGGTTTCATTTAAACAGTAACAATACGAGAATCAACTGTAGGTTCTGAAGTCATATCAGATGAAAGACCAGAGGAGAGGAAGTGTTGATGACGAGCTTCGACTATTGAGAATCTGTCTGTAATTTCACCAGCTACCAACCAGATGCTGGTTAACATTTGTGTTGCAGCAGGTCAGTTTGTCCACACTACCAGCCACTCTGGCAAATAATAAACCACCACTTCAGGATCTCATCCAGTTAGTTGGCAGGAAGAATATTTGAAAGGGAATCTCTGAGAGCAAGTAACTTTGCCTTTAACAAAGCTTCCTTCCTTGTCTGTCACTTTTCTTTCTGTTTCTTTCCGTAGTTCTAAACATTTGGGTTTGTGTGTGCAAGTTCAACTTATACAAACTAATACAGCCAGCCAAGTTCTCCAGAGTTCTTTATCCTGGATAAAGCTGGACACACACACACACCATTTTATTTAAGTAACAGTGATTGGTATGAGTTTTTAAAGAAAGCCATGGTGTTCCAAACGTTAATGTTTGCAGGTACACAATGTTGACTGGTCACCTGTTCCTGAACAATGCAAGATACATGCAACTCCCCCAGAGCCTCAGATCAACACATTCAAGAGCAGCCACATCTGCCCCTGGACACAAGCAACAACCAGCTCCCAGAACAATCACAACCAGTCTGTGTTGAATGCAACAAGCATTATACTGCTACAGAATGATTAGAGAGAGAACTAATAAAAGAGGATATGTAAATAACTAGACATTAGTTCAATGATGTTCAATGTCTATATCATATTTCAGAACAAGAGCAAGAGTGTGATTGAAACAGTGAGTGGGTTTAATTACATGTACAGTGAAACCAATTGAATCTATTAATTGTCCAGACATCACACGTGATGGTGATGGTCACCCCACTGTGCATGTACAAAGCAGTGGGTGGTCCTGTCAGCATGACCCAGTGCAGCCTCTCCAGTAGAGTCTTTGATTATTTCTTTCCAGAGGGAGGACCGCTGTGGAGGGAATCAAACACAGAGCACACTTAACATCAGCTGAAAACACAACTATAAAATGCGCTTTATTAAATATCAGGTCACTAAATTCAAAATCTTTACTTATAAATGATCTCATTACTGATCATCAAATAGATTTATTATGCTTAACCGAAACTTGGCTACAAGACGGAGAATATGTAGGTTTAAATGAAGCGACGCCCCCAACCCACTCTAATACTCACATTCCTCGGAACACAGGCAGAGGTGGAGGGGTTGCAGCAATCTTTAAATCTGATCTATCTATCAACCCCCGACCAAAAGAGAGTTATAACTCTTTCGAAAATCTTAGAACCAGCCTCGTCCACCCAAGCCTGACGTCACATAAACCAATTAATATAGTCATCATTTATCGTCCACCCGCCCCTTACTCTGAATTCCTATCTGAATTCTCTGAATTTTTATCAGAACTAGTCCTTAAAACAGATCAAATCATTATAGCCGGTGATTTCAATATTCATGTAGATGTTGCGAATGACAGCTTTAGTTCAGCATTTAAATCAATAATAGACTCGATTGGTTTCACTCAACATGTGAATCAACCGACCCACTGCCTGAATCACACTCTTGATCTTGTCCTGACATATGGCATTGACATAGAAAATGTAACAATATTCCAACAGAACCCGCTTCTGTCTGACCATTTTTTACTTACATTTGAATTCAGAATTGTTAATTACGTCAATTCTGGACGGAAAGTCTATTACAGTCGATGTTTATCTGACAAAACTGTTCACAAATTTAAAGAACTGCTCCCCTCCTCACTTCCCTCTCAGCCATGTGTCAGTACAATACAAGAAGATTATCAAAACCTTACTCCCACACTAGTTGATAACTTTGTAAATAGTACTGCAGCCTCACTAAAAACAGCACTTGAAGCTGTCGCCCCATTAAAAAAGAAGAGAGTAAGTCAGAGGAGATTAGCTCCGTGGTATAATTCCCAAACGCGCGTTCTAAAACAGACATCGCGGAAGCTAGAAAGGAAGTGGCGCTCCACCAATCGCCAAGACTTCCACCTAGCCTGGAAGAATAGCCTTATAAATTACAAAAAAGCACTTAGAAATGCCCAAACCTCGTATTACTCATTACTAATAGAAGAAAATAGGAACAACCCCAGGTTCCTCTTCAGCACTGTAGCCAGGCTGACAGAAAGTCACACCTCCACTGACCCATCTATTCCTCTAGATCTGAGAAGCAATGACTTCATGAGCTTCTTCGCTAATAAAATTACAACCATCAAGGATAAAATCAACGACCTCCTCCCAGTGAATAACACAGATTCATTGTCTGGTCCTGAAACCATAGCACCAGATTTATGTCTAAACAAATTTTACTCTATTGATCTTCCTGAACTGACCTCGTTAGTTTCATCATCCAAACCAACTACTTGTCAGCTGGACTCTGTTCCAACTAGACTTTTTAAAGAAGTCCTCCCCCTAATTGACAGTTCCATTTTAAATCAGATTAATATGTCTTTGCTAACCGGCTACGTACCACAGGCTTTTAAGGTAGCCGTTATTAAACCTCTGCTTAAAAAGCCTACGCTTGATCCAGAGGTTTTAGCTAATTATAGACCCATATCCAACCTGCCCTTCATTTCCAAAATCCTAGAAAAAGCCGTTGCTAACCAGCTGTGTGGTTACTTAGATAGTAACGGTTTATTGGAAAAATTTCAGTCAGGATTTAGAACCTATCACAGCACAGAAACAGCACTATTGAAAGTCACTAATGACCTTCTTATGGCATCAGATGATGGACTTGTCTCTGTCCTCGTCTTGTTGGACCTTAGTGCAGCCTTCGACACAATAGATCATAAGATTCTGCTACAGAGATTAGAACAACATATAGGAATTAAAGGAACAGCACTACACTGGTTTAAATCATATTTATCAGATAGATTCCAATTTGTTAATGTTAACAATGACTCCTCCATGCACATGCAAGTTAATCATGGAGTTCCACAAGGTTCTGTCCTTGGACCAATACTCTTCACCCTATATATGCTCCCCTTAGGCAACATTATCAGACAGCACCACATACAATTCCACTGCTATGCAGATGACACCCAATTGTATATTTCCATGAAGCATGATGAATCTAATCGCCTAGTTCAACTTCAGGAATGTCTCAAAGATATCAAGGCGTGGATGACCCAAAATTTTCTACTTTTAAACTCAGACAAAACTGAGGTTGTTGTAATTGGCCCTAAACATCTCAGAGAAACACTGTCTGACCAGATAGTCACTTTGGATGGTGTCAGTCTGGCTTCCAGCTCCACTGTGAGGAACCTTGGAGTGTTGTTCGACCAAGACATGTCATTTGACCCCCATATTAAACTAGTGTCTAGGACGGCTTTCTTCCATCTGCGCAATATTAACAAAATTAGAAACATCCTGTCTAAGCAGGATGCTGAAAAACTAGTCCACGCGTTTGTAACCTCTAGATTAGATTACTGCAACTCTCTATTAGCAGGATGCTCCATGAAGACTGTTAAAAGTCTCCAATTGGTCCAAAATGCTGCAGCACGAGTGCTGACAGGAACTAGAAGGAGAGATCATATCACTCCTGTCTTAGCTTCCTTACATTGGCTCCCGGTAAAATTTAGAATAGAATTTAAGATCCTGCTCCTCACTTTTAAAGCCCTCAACAATCACGCCCCCTCATATATCAAAGAGCTGATAACACCTTATTATCCAAGTAGATCACTTCGGTCCCAAAACACAGGCTCTCTAGTGGTTCCAAGAGTCTGTAAGAGTAGAACAGGAGGTAGAGCATTCAGCTACCAGGCTCCTCTCCTGTGGAACCAGCTCCCACTCTGGGTTCGGGAGGTAGACACTGTCTCAGCATTTAAAGTAAAACTAAAAACGTTCCTTTTTGATAAAGCCTATAGTTAGGGCTGGATCAGGTGAGTCCTGAACCATCCCTTAGTTGTGCTGCTATAGGTTTAGACTGCTGGGGGAACGCCCATCATGCACTGAGCACTTCTTCACTTCCCTCTGTCTCTCTGTCTCTCTGCCCCCCCACACTCATTTATTTATTTATTTATTAGTTTTAACATGTCATCATGTCAAAGTGTCACTTTGTCCTCCCATAGTCCCTCTGGCTTATCTCTCTATCTCGTTTCAGATAACTCCGGCACCGGGACTACAGGACCACAACGACCACCATCACCATTGTCTGCATTTATTACAAGAACTCAGCAATTCATTAATATATCTAGTCATGTTGTAGATCTATACATTGTTATTGTTATGGTTAGCCTTGATTTTGATGGTGCCAAATTGTTACCGGTCTCTCTCTCTCCACCTCATCTCTCTTCTCTCCCCCGCTTTCCACCCATCTCTCCTTTCCTCCCCCCTTACTTTTCTTTCCTCACCCCAACCGGTCGAGGCAGATGACCGCCCACATTGAGCCTGGTTCTGCCAGAGGTTTCTCCCTGTTAATGAGGGAGTTTTTCCTCTCCACAGTCGCCTGTGCTTGCTCATTGTGGGAACTGTTGGGTTTCTCTATGTTAATATTGTTTTAAGGTCTTGACCTTTAAATGTAAAGTGCCTTGAGATAATGTAAATTATGAATTGGCGCTATATAAATAAAATTGAATTGAATTGAATTGAACTTACAGAGACAAGCTGCTGGAAATCAGGACCGGTACACTGTCACTAAGCAAACCAAGCTTCAATCAAGAAGCTTAAATCTAAATGATCGAGAGTTGTGCACTGATTAAGTGTTGCACTCTCTGTCTGTGTTACAGCAGGACAAGATATATAATGTCCTCTATTCTACACATTCATCTTTCAAATACTTCTTCCCTGTCGAAGCCTGGTGGCTGCATTACCCACAATCCAACTCAAATGCCAATTGTTATGCTACAAGCAGCTAAGGCTAATAATGGTTCTGCATGCTTCATGGCTGCACGTTGCATTGCAGCGAGGGAGGTAAGGTCAGTGGAATTAGCAGATAATGACCCTGATGATGAAGTAGAGTCAGCTGTACCACAGTGATGGATCGAAACAGGAAAAGAACAGTCAGCAATTTGGGAAATGCTTGTGTTCTTACTACACAATAAGATCTGTGGTGAGCTGAAGATGATCCCTAAACATCATACAATATCAGAGTAATGGGACAGAATCAGGTGATGTAGACACACACAACCGCTTTCTGATTTGTGGTTAAATTCTGTATTTTACATTAAAACAACTGCTTACATGAATAAGAGATGAGATTTTATTCAAGCGATCTGCTTCAATCCTACAACTAACAATCAAAGACTTCCTGTTCCAGCACGTGCATCACCCTTGTATACGAGTTGTCACATGATATGTGTTTTCATGCTTGTTAGTATTAAAACTAATACCAAGATAAATATTGGTGTGAACAAAAATCGTTTTAATTTGAAAACCCTTTTTTCAAAGCTCCAAGGGATCCTCTAAGAATATTGATGTCATGTTTCAAATGAATTGATTGGTCAGTGAGTGGAACTTTTATACAGGTTGATCTCTTATCTCCAATTTAACCTGCTCCAGAGCAGGTTAGCCGTTCAGCATAAGTTACCATGGTGATTTACACCGATAAGATGTGAACAAGCTTTGTATGACTAGAAAACCTGAATTTATCCTGAATTTATCGCGATAAGAGCAGGTTTGGCCTCGTAGTACAGGCCCTGGTCATAGATCCCCCAACTGACAATCTTGGTTATCTTTTCCTTTCATTCCTCATCCATCTGTATTTTGCTCCAGCACTGGATTCAGTTTTAGTCTGAGAGTGTGTCACTCTCTTGGCATTTGGTTTATGTCAAGAGCCCCCTGTCTTGTGTCAGTCCATTTGTTTTTACCTGCGTAGCCCTGTAGGCTGAAAGCTCTGCGGTCTCTGACGGACTGTAATCCAACCATGGCAGCCTCCATATCACTCACTGCAGCAAGGTCCAGTTTAGCAGAAATGACCTATCCTATGTGATTCACATGATACCTTTAGAAGGGATTCACTCATTAGAAGGGACACTGTGTTGTCCATATTATACTCTGAATAGATACACTGTAACTAGACTCACCTATATTAAATGAGTAGTCCATAGCTTTTCAAAAGTATCTCTATCTCCAGCAATATACTCATATGAATAAAACAATGTTTTTATGGAACATGGATCATTGTGATATAGCATCATCACCATCCCACAAAAAATCCGATATCTAGTGCAAATTTCATATTTTTTAATCAGTAAGACAAAAAACCTAAGAACCCCTAGTGAAAAGACTCAAGGCATTTTAAACAAGTGGTTTATCAAATGTGTAGTACTTCAATCATTTCTACTGTGACACAACTTATGTCCGTAACACGGTTGACAAAGTAAATACTTTGAATGTTTATTTTCATTTAAATATTTTAAAAGTCATGAGAGATTAAGCTTGCCAAATGATGGATTTAGCACACAATGGGGATATATTATGGGAACAACTAAACTATTTAGCAAAGAAAGCTAAAGTTTTTGGTTTATATGATGTGTAGTCCAATCATGCAATGACTCATTTACCAAATCTGACAGCAGGAAAAACAACCAAATGCAGTATATCATACACATTTTCTAATAAATGATGGAACCTGTTGACTTTTTGTATTAAATGAAAGAGAAATGTGGCCCAATATTAATGTGATCATAGTTTGAAGTGAATATTTAGTCAAATTGACTAATCCAACCCATGGACATGAAATGTAGCTCTAATGATAGAATGACTCTCCAGCATCCTCAGCATGAAACGTTCACGGCTCTGATAGAAAGTCTGGCACCACTTCACCATGAGCCTCGGCCATCAGCGGTGTGTTTGCTGCCTGCACAATAACCTGACTTTCTTCCAAAGGATCATCAGCAGCTGCTTGTTTTGACTCGGTCTCTCTGAACAAACATGTGGAGCAGCTGGGAGACGGATGTTGGTGGAGCTGTGGTGCTTTTCAAGTCATTTTAGGAGAGAAACGAGTGGGAAAAGCCGCCGAGCAGCGCTGCTCACCGCGGTGAACGGGTGAGGTTTGGAGGCTCCACCGACAAAATGCAGAGAGCATCAGAGCTCTTCATGACTTCAATATGAAGACACACAAGTCCGCTACCTGCTTCCTCACTGTCAGCCTCCAGCACCGCTCACCCACTGATGTTTCACTCGTTTATCAGTGAAGAGAAAACACAAGTGTCTCGGCGTTCACACTGCACACAGGAGCCACGGCTGGATTGAGTCTCCACGGTTCTCATGGTGTGTTCAAGTACCGCCTCCCGATCGGGACTCTTCATTAGTCCGTCAGTCACTCCGATAGTTCCTCGTTGATCTAAACTCAGAGACAAAGATGGCAGAAGTCCCTCCAGCTCCAGCTCCAGCCGCCGCCCCGGCCAAAGCGGCCAAGAAGAAGGTTGTGAAACCGAAGAAGGTCGGCCCCAGCGTCAGGGAGATCATCATCGAAGCCGTGTCCGCGTCCAAGGAGCGGAGCGGCGTGTCAGCGGCCGCCCTCAAGAAGGCTCTGGCTGCCGGAGGCTACGATGTGGAGAAGAACAAGTCCCGCGTCAACACCGCCATCAAGGGCCTGGTGATCAAGGGGACCCTGGTCCAGACCAAGGGAACCGGGGCCTCCGGCTCGTTCAAGATCAACAAGAAGGTGGAGCCCAAGGTGAAGAAGCCGGTCAAGACGGCTGCTCTCAAAGTGAAGAAGCCCGCCGCCAAGAAACCCCTAGCGGCCAAAAAGGCCAAAGCAGCGGCAGCCAAGAAGCCAGCAGCCGCTAAAAAGTCCCCGAAGAAGGTGACGAAACCAGCAGCGGCCAAGAAAGCAGCCAAGAGCCCCAAGAAGGTGGCGAAGAGCCCTAAGAAGGTGGCAGTCAAGAGCCCCAAGAAGGTGGCGAAAAAGGCTCCTGCAGCCAAGAAAGCCCCCGCGAAGAAGGCTGCCAAACCCAAAGTGAAGAAGACAGCAGCCAAGAAGAAGTGAGCTGTCCTCACTGTGAAACATGTTCATCCTGCTAAAAGGCTCTTTTAAGAGCCACACACGTCGATCCACAAAGAGCTGCTTCCTCATCAAACATCACCACTGTCACTCACTGGCAACACATATGTAGAGACTGACTTCTTGACTGAAGAGAGTCGAGTTAGATAGAAACATGTTCAATATTTATTTGTTACAATGTTAAGTTATTTAATGTCAAATACATCAAATACATTTAAAATATCTTTAGACACTGAAGGAGAAGCAGTCTACTACAGACACACACACACACACACACACACACACACACACACTGTGCAACATCATGTACATCGATTTCAGCTTTACATCATATATTTATAATTTAGATTTTCTTCTTAACAATTATTAATTTGTCATATTTGGTTGTGTAGAAACATATTTATTGTCTTACTGTATATTTATCTTAGTAAACGCATAAGAATGAGTCAGTTATTGACTTTGAGCCACTTAGAATTGACGATGTCCAATTTGCATGAGAATATGTAGTAACATCCGGATTCCAAGAGATGGCGCTGCACTACAATGTGTGAACCAGAACACCGTTCACTACCATGATGAAGTCTCCTACATGTCCTGTCAGAAGCTTTGTTTTCCAGTAGGTCAGCTGCTCCTGTTTTATTCTCATCTAATGATTCAAACACTAAGTTAATTTGTTTCATGTAAATATCAACAGATCTTGTGTGGAAGTAAATCTAAGTAACTCCCACCTGAAGATTGTTTTTCAAATCTTGACTATGACTCTGCTTGGGTGTGTCCACATATAGTCATTTACACCCAGTGCTCACATGTAATTGCTCAATAGCAATTTAGTTTTTCAGATTTAAAAGAAAGTTTCTTTCAAATCATAATCATTTTACCTTTGTATCTAAACCTCTCGAACCCTATCCTGACTTGTTCTCTCCACCTTGACAACAGCCATGTGTAGGTGTGTTTACACAGTTGGAGCTAACGTTAAAACCACGTCTGACGAAGGCTACTAACTTTCAGAATATAATTTTAAACTACTAAATTAGACACATTGTTTCAGGACCATGGACAGAGCAGTTAGTTGTGTTTAGGTGCTGTACTTCAACAGTTTGTTTTATGAATGGATGTTGTGGAGCAGAGCGCAGCCACTTTACACTTCAAGTCTCTGTGGAAACAAGCTACACATTTAAATACACACATAGGGGAGAACAGAGTAATATGAATCAGTCAGTCATGCAAAGTGAATTCATCATGTTCATAACCTCAAAATAACTGTTGATCTGAGTTACTGTGTGAACCAGTTTTGTGAAAATGGTGCATGTGGGATAAATTGAGTCATTGCTCACTGAATTCTAACACATATACAAACTGTAAAAGTTTATGTATGTGTTAAAATGTGTATTTAATGGATACCTTGTTGGCTAATGTCATGTTCGAGTCACACAAACATGTTAACTACACAAAAGTACATGTATACATACATTATTTCTGTATCTAACACAAAAAGGTCAGAATTTAACCCTTACTAAAATGTTTGAGTAACATGTTGAACAACAGTAAACAACCATATGGTTTTACTTAAAACGTTGTCCTTTGTTAAATTGCTGGAATATGTTGTACCAGTTATTAATGTGGCACCATTTCCCCATAGAGTGTAAATCTGAAACAATACTAATCACATGTTTTATCAGCTATGGGTACTCAACAACCTGAGGTATAACTTCTGTTCCTTGTTTGTTCAGTACTTGTGTATTTTCGAAGTTAGATTAGGACATGTGGAGACTTGCTCTTTACCAGAGGTGAGTGTGTGGCTCTTAAAAGAGCCTTTGTGTTGGAGGTTTCCAGCAGCTTCGCTTTACTTGGACTTGGCGGCCTTCTCGGTCTTCTTGGGCAACAGAACAGCCTGGATGTTGGGCAGCACGCCGCCCTGAGCGATGGTCACTCCGCCCAGGAGTTTGTTGAGCTCCTCGTCGTTGCGGACGGCCAGCTGCAGGTGGCGGGGGATGATACGGGTCTTCTTGTTGTCGCGGGCGGCGTTTCCAGCCAGCTCCAGGATCTCAGCGGTCAGGTACTCCAGCACAGCCGCCAAGTAGACGGGGGCGCCGGCACCGACGCGCTGAGCATAGTTGCCTTTACGCAGCAGCCTGTGAACACGACCGACGGGAAACTGGAGCCCAGCGCGGGACGAGCGGGTCTTTGCCTTCGCTCTGGCCTTTCCACCTGTTTTGCCTCTTCCGGACATTTTCAAATCGTTTCCTGAAACACGTCAAGAGAAACTGCGGCAAACAGCTCGAACCCTCGCTTATATCTCAGCGGATCGCGCGGGAGCAGAGAAGAAGCCTCCAGCGGAGCAGGGGAGGGCGTTCTGCACTTTTCTCCAATAAGCAGCGGGGACTCAGGCGATGGGTCGCTCCTTTGGGCGGAGCTGAGCTCCAGGAGGAGCCTCTCACCAATCAGGACCCGGGGATCTGAAATCACGTCACCATTTCGCGACAAGCTCCGTCGTTTAAAAGCAGAGTGTCGCTGCTCTACTTCACTTTTTCTCAAGATCAGAGAAAGAAAACATACAATGGCAAGAACCAAGCAGACCGCTCGTAAATCCACCGGAGGCAAAGCCCCCAGGAAGCAGCTGGCCACCAAGGCTGCGCGCAAGAGCGCCCCGGCCACCGGCGGCGTGAAGAAGCCTCACCGTTACAGGCCCGGTACCGTGGCTCTGAGAGAGATCCGTCGCTACCAGAAATCTACGGAGCTGCTGATCCGCAAGCTGCCCTTCCAGCGCCTGGTCAGAGAAATCGCTCAGGATTTCAAGACCGACCTGCGCTTCCAGAGCTCCGCTGTCATGGCTCTGCAGGAGGCCAGCGAGGCTTACCTGGTCGGCCTGTTCGAGGACACCAACCTGTGCGCCATCCACGCCAAGAGGGTGACCATCATGCCCAAGGACATCCAGCTGGCCCGCCGCATCCGCGGAGAGAGAGCTTAAACTGCTACTGCTGCTGCTCCACTCACGATAACAACGGCTCTTTTAAGAGCCACTTCACTGCACTCAAGACAAAACTCCTCCGCTGCTCTCACTAGTTACTGACTGATCATAGATCTAGAAGCTTTCAGCACCAAATAATCACCAATATAAGTGATGTTGCTAATGATGTTCATAGTTCAGCATTTAATTCATTAATAGACAAATAATGTGAATAAACCATTCACTTTCAATCACACTCTAGATCTGTCAGACCATTTTTTAAATTTACAATAACAGACCACACTGATTCTGGACAGACATTCTATTATGTCTGTGTTGATCAGATTAGAGATGGGATTTATGGATCTTTGGAGGGAGCTGAATATTTGGGATCTGGTCATTTCAAAGAGCCATTTAAAAGACTGGCTCATTTGGCTCATTTTTATATTAATTCACTTTTAAGAAGCCAGCCTGGGTTAATTCATTTATCCTGGAAATAATCACAGGGAGGAATGATGGGCTGAGATTTGGATCAGACCAATTTTGAACTCAGATTTCCCACCAATATTTCAGTTTGAATTATTCTGAAATATTGATTATGGCTTCATTTGACACGTGTGGACAAGATTTTAAAGTCTGATATGGATTAATTGTAAATATTCCACTGCTATATCCCTCTGAGTTGACAGTAATATCACTATTTACCCTTTGTATAAAGTGTGTATGTGTGTAAAACTACTTTGACTTGTGTTATTCATGCAACACCTACGTCTGCCTGATGTGGAGGCAGAAGTACAGGCACTCTCCACTTCATCGTCAGAGTCATGCACTCTCCTCACCTCTGAGATTTTAACAGTGGGGTGTTGAGTTTTATAATGCCTGTGCAAATTATTTGAGGAGCCAGATTTCAATGAAATTAACTTCTGGCAAATATAGCACTTAGCCTTTCTGTCTGCCTCAAGCGAAAAGTGCATCTAAATGCTGCTCCTTTTCCTTGGGCTCATTTTGCAGAACGACGACGGACGGTCCTCCCCCTCTTTCAGGCTGCTGTTCACTGCACTGCAGACTCAGATGCACTCGCTTTTTTTTTTCTTTGTTTTTCACTGAGGCCCTCACATGAAGGGAGCATGCACAACGTGAACTTGTTGCTTAGGTGCTCCTCCCCATGCTCTCTCCGTCTCACTCACTGGAGGAGCTTGTGTGAGCAACTGTGAACCATAGGTGTGAACTCAGCGAGAGAGAAAAAAAAGAACGGCTCCCAACCAAACGCGACTCAGTTCCCATCGTTCATGTTAATGAGCCAGACAAAAGATTTGGTTCGTTCTTGAACGACACAACTCTAGATCAGATAACACTGTAAACATCTTTCAACAATCAACTCCTGACATTTCATCCACAGCCATGTGTCAGTACAATAGAGGAACGTTATCAAAGGTTCACTCACACTGTTGATTCAATGATCAATGTAATGAAGGGTGGGGGCAGATCTCGCAGATCTCGAAACAGTGAAAGAGTAAAACAGCATAAGAGTGATTATATATGGTTCACATAAGGAACAGAGGTCAGAAGGTGACTTGACACAGATAACAGATCTGCACCTGAAAGCATGAAATATGTAACAAAATAATCCAATAAATATATACATTGCAATCCATGTATTTGAAATTACTGGTCTTTATAATGAGATTATTAAGGCAAGTGAGCTGCCATTTCAGTGACTGAGGTTACGACAGCAAGACAAACTGTGCAAGACGCCCTTGATCTGATCTTCCAAGATGAGGAAGCAGATAGTGATTTGAAGGAGGATGTGTCAGAGCAGGAGGACAACATGGAGGAAAACTACGATTACAGCCGTTCTGTAATTGCAGATGCAAGCTGTGAAAAACAATAATTAATATTACAATGCTAAAACAGTTCAAGCTTTGTTTTAATGGATATGGTAAAATGGCAGCAAGAAAGCAGATGAAATAACAGAATGGAAGAAATAAACTTGTTAATACAACATTAGTTAATGAACAACTGTTCAATGCATTGACTTGCCTGTGTTCCAGTGCAAACTCAGTTGCTGAATACAGTTGGATCTGAAACAGGTTTGTCATTGAACTTGATGTATCAGGGTGAGAAAGCTGTAAAAGAACAGTAAGAAAATAAGTGATACATGACACAGTGGTCTTCTCCTGTAATAAATGATTTTACATCCTGGGATGGTGGGAAGTTCACTAAACCAAATAAATAGATCTAGGATAAGTCAACAAGTACTACAGTGATCTTAGTCTGGAGTAATTCACAATATGAATCTGTAACAATGTAAATGTTACTATAACAGCATCAGTTTGAATATACAAAAAATAATAATCTATTGAACAACAGATTGACTTTGTATTGATGTAGTAAATTACCTGTTCAACAGAAAACCTGAGACTTCAGCGTCAGAAAGTCTTTGTCTCTCAGTAGTTTTCCATCCTGGAGACAACATGGTGTTTGTCCCCGGTTCTGTCTCAGGTCCCGTTTCACATCTCACATTAACTTTCACTTCTCAGTTGAAGTCTGTGCCGTTCCTTTGGTTTGTCAGAGGTCAATGTATAAGTATTTTCCTCCATTCAACATATTTTCTGTTGGCAAACTTTCTGCCAACTTTTCATAACAACCCCCAGGTCCAACTTCTTCTTCTGTTTTTACAGGCGCTGTCCTTCAGTAAACAAACACAAACTCAGTCTTTGTGTCCACACTCCAGACCAGTTGGTGGCGGTAATGCACGTAACTGTTCATAGCTAAGAGCCAAAAAGCCAGAAGAAGAATCAGTAAATATAGAGACGTGCCTCAGACCGGTTTGTCCTTTAGATGATCTGTGGCAACAACATTAGACATATTTTTAATTTAATCATCAATGTGTTTGCAAGTCAAGTGAACACACTGATTGTTAAGAAATGATACATTATCAACAGAACCAATGAATCCATTGTGTGAATGATTCAGAGCGTTGGGACACTGGACAATAAAACTAATTCAATATGAACCATGAGTATTAAATTGAACCATGATTGAATTCACCACAGTTCCAGTATTAGTGTAAAGTGGCTATTTGAGTGTTGGTGCACATGTTGTTCGAGTCAGGACAGTTTGTCTCCATAGAGAAAGTGTGTGGCTCTTAAAAGAGCCGTTGGTTTGATGTGATGTCTCCAGAGTGGTTTACTTGGAGCTGGTGTACTTGGTCACGGCCTTGGTGCCCTCAGACACGGCGTGTTTAGCCAGCTCACCGGGCAGCAGCAGGCGGACGGCGGTCTGAATCTCCCTGGAGGTGATGGTGGAGCGCTTGTTGTAATGAGCCAGACGAGAGGCCTCACCGGCGATGCGCTCGAAGATGTCGCTCACGAAGGAGTTCATGATGCCCATGGCCTTGGAGGAGATCCCAGTGTCGGGGTGGACCTGCTTCAGCACCTTGTACACGTAGATGGCGTAGCTCTCCTTCCTGCTCTTTCTCCTCTTCTTTCCGCCCTTACCGGGGGCCTTCGTCACCGCTTTCTTGGAGCCCTTCTTGGGCGCGGACTTCGCTGGTTCAGGCATCGTCACGATATTATTCGATCAAATGAATGAAGTCGTCAGTGAACAGGCTGTATTTGAACACAACACATGTAAAGCTGCTGTGCTGTTCCCTCTCTGTGATTGGCTGAATGTTGATCGTCATTGTACCAGCAGTGGGCGTGTCTCCATGTCCAGAGTCCATTATTCTGCTGCTGACAGAGGTTGAACTGTAGAGATGAACTGGAACATTTGGGGGGTTAAGAAATGCATGATGTCTGAAACTATATATGTTCTTATTATTGATGTTAGTATCACATTAGTATCATTTCAAACTATCTGAACTAAAGCGACCTGATAAACACACTGCTCTAAATATTAAGGGAACACTTGATCGTCACAGTAAAACACCAAGTCAGTTAAACTTCAGGTTTATTAATCTGTTCATTTAGATTGAACTGAATATAATTATTGTCTTCATTATAACAACCAGTCTGACGGAGCTTAAATGTGATGGTTACACAAGTATTCCTGGTCTCCCTCCAGTCTCTCTCTTTGTGTCCCCAACACCTTAGTTAAGTTGATTCATGTGTTTATGGTAATTTACATAAATGTTTACAATGTTGACTGTTGAGTTATTTACATGTGTGTGTTTCTACATGAAACTATTTAGCTTCATTAGTAAGTGTTGAACCTGCATCTGCACTTCTTTCACCTCAGTCTGTGGCCTTTCTGGCTTCCTCTTGGTTAGTTCAGTCACAGGAGTGAGAAGCAGGAAGTATGTGTGGTTGATGATGATCAGTGAGGAGATCAGTAAAGTACAGCTTCACAAGTCTGTCTCCAGTTTCATCACATCAAGAGATTCAACTCTCCACATTGAACACTCACGTTACACTAAGATCATGATTCTATCAACCTCTGCTACATGCTTTGACTGGGACTTTCATTCATTCATTCAGTCATTTCATTCATCTGTTTACAACCTAATTTAACTGCACACAGTCCTTTATCCCCATTTATGTCAATCTTCTATGGTCACTTCATATTTTGAATGTAGTTTAAGGTTGCATAAAACATTTTTATTTCTATAGTTACCTTCTAGTTTTTATATAGATGATTAGCATGGGTTAACCTAACAGTTTAATATTTATTTTCTATGCATATTTTCTGCAAATATTTAATATCCCTACACATTTTGAATTCCTCTGTATATATTTAAATCCTATGCAAATGTTTTAATTTCTCTGTCAAAGTGTGATTGTGCTTCAATTGTTTAATTTAGTTTCTTTAATTCCTCTGTACACATTTAAATGTACATTAATCTCAGGCATTTTGTGTATGATTACTGTGTTATGAGTTAGCCCTAATGCATAAGTCAAGTCTAATGTATGTTCGATGTATGTTACTGCCATCGGAAGCTTGAATCTCCTTAAGGATCAATAAAGAATCTATCTATCTTCAGACCCTGATTGATTGTGGTTCTCTGGAAGAACTAGTGATGAGTGTTGAGCAGAGGATGTGAGCTCTCATTGACTCAGTGTGTGGCTCTTAAAAGAGCCGTTGTGTTGTTGAGCTGTTGAAAGTGAGTTTATCCACCGAAGCCGTACAGAGTGCGGCCCTGTCTCTTCAGAGCATACACCACGTCCATGGCGGTCACGGTCTTCCTCTTGGCGTGCTCGGTGTAGGTGACAGCATCGCGGATGACATTCTCCAGGAAAACCTTCAACACGCCGCGGGTCTCCTCGTAGATCAGACCGGAGATACGCTTCACTCCGCCACGGCGAGCCAGGCGGCGGATGGCGGGCTTGGTGATTCCCTGGATGTTATCACGGAGAACTTTGCGATGACGCTTTGCGCCTCCTTTACCGAGACCTTTTCCTCCCTTTCCTCGTCCAGACATGTCGGCGTGTGTTGAGTCTCACGGATGCTGAATCTCATCAGCAGCAGAACGTCTCTTTTTAAACTCTCGAAGCGAACGTAGTAGAAAACAGTCTCCAACACACCCCCAAGTTTCCATTTTTGTGAGCCGCTTAATTTCCGGTTAGGAATACTTCAAAATAAAATGTGTCACCACATATGGCCATTTACACCCCGGGAGAATGGAAGCAGGTGGATTAAGGGAGTGATTTGGGGAATGCCAGTTGAGGTAACCATAGAAGAAATAAAAGCAAATCTGAAAGGTGGGAAATTGAAGGATGCAAGGAGATCAGGCCTTCAGAGAAGGAGTAAAGACGGATAATGAAAGTATATTGCTGGAATTTGAAGAAGCGATTCCTCCAAAGAGAGTACTGCTGTGATACTTTCATACACAGTGAGGGAATATATACCAAAACCAATAATATGCTTTAAATGTCAAAGATGTGGACATACTGCTATGACATGTAAAGGTAAAAGAAGGTGTGTTAGAAGTGGTGAGGATCATGAGTATGAACAGTGTGGGCAAGGGCAGCAACCACAATGTTGTAACTGTGGAGGAAACCATAGTGTGGCATATGGAGGATGTGAAGTAATGAAGATGGAGGTAGAGATACAACAGGTCCGGGTACAAAACAAAATCACATATGCAGATGTGGTCGAGATGGTGAACCAGAGGGGAGGCAGAAAGTCAAGATACAGAAATGAAAAACAATATACTAAAAGACAAGAACAACCAAAAGAGGGCAAAGCATGGGTTGATTTAAAGAAACTAGTAGGAGTCATAAATGCTACAATGGAAACTAAATGAAAAACAGAAAGAATACAATTGATAGTTAAAGCAGCTGCAAATCATCTGAATACTAATGAACTAACCTGGGAGGAAGTGAGAAATGATCTCAGTGCACAGGCAAGCCAAGAGGCAGCGTGAGGACCTGACAAAACCAACAAGTTGTTAGAGTTTCAATATCTACGTTTTTCCAAATGTGATCATTCAGTTTGTTTTAAATTCTCGGTCTCATTATAATTTGTAATTCTACAAATTGTTGAGCGGAAGTTGCATAATCTCTACAGCAGCTTCACTACTCATTTTTGATTGGATAGTCACACTAAGGATTCAGTGTGGCCAATGAGCGTAAAGCTCGGAGCCGCAATTTTAGTATAAAAGCCCGTCACTTCCCTTTGTCTCCACGTCGTCTCGACACCGTGAGATAGAAACTCAAACTACAACATGTCTGGACGTGGAAAGACCGGAGCCGGAAAAGCCAGAGCGAAGGCAAAGACCCGCTCGTCCCGCGCTGGGCTCCAGTTCCCCGTCGGTCGTGTTCACAGGCTGCTGCGTAAAGGCAACTATGCTCAGCGCGTCGGTGCCGGCGCCCCCGTCTACCTGGCGGCTGTGCTGGAGTACCTGACCGCTGAGATCCTGGAGCTGGCTGGAAACGCCGCCCGCGACAACAAGAAGACCCGTATCATCCCCCGCCACCTGCAGCTGGCCGTCCGCAACGACGAGGAGCTCAACAAACTCCTGGGCGGAGTGACCATCGCTCAGGGCGGCGTGCTGCCCAACATCCAGGCTGTTCTGTTGCCCAAGAAGACCGAGAAGGCCGCCAAGTCCAAGTAAAGCGAAGCTGCTGGAAACCACCAACACAAAGGCTCTTTTCAGAGCCACACACTCACCTCTGGTAAAGAGCAAGTCTCCTCATGTTCCCCACCAACTTGGAAAATACAGTACACACAAGTCATTTTAGGTGCATTGGCATCCACTACATATTAACTGGTTTAGTTTCTGTTTCAAATCTGGAAGAATTAAAACAATGAATATACACTTCAAGATTAAATACATTTTAGGGACATGGTTCTTCAGCAGGGGTCATGAACACGGTGCCCGTGGGCACCAGGTAGCCTCTAAGGACCACATGAGTCGCCCGTAGGCCTGTTCTAATAATAACAACTCACCAGCTGCGTGTAAAATTTGATATGCATTTCTAATTAAATCTAATTATTTACTTTTTATATTGTCAAATTTGTATTCTCATGTTGAAGTTGACTATTGACTATGATTTGTTAAAAGGTTTTATCAGTGGCTCGTGAAAATGAGACATTTTTCTTATGAAATGTCGAAGTGATCATCTGAAAATTTAAACAATTGCTGAGATTAATAGAAATAAGTGTTGAATATTGATATTATCTGTTTCCCACGTTGTTAAGTCATTGTTGATAATTATTGTGAGGAATCATTAACGTGATCAGTGTCTTCACATAGATGAGTATCATTTAACATTAATAGAGTGTATGAAACTGGTAGGCCTTCGTGTGACTCAGTACCCATGAAGTAGCTCTCAGTTTCAAAAAGGTTGGTGACCCCTGTTCGACGGCAATAAAAGGACCTGCATACATTTGTCCTCAAGCTGAACAATATCAATGCATAAATAAACATTTTAACGTGTGTCTAATGGAATAGATAGTGTGGGTTTATCTGACTAAATTGTTCCTTGTTACATCTATCATGAAACAAAAATACTAGAATGAATAATGATTTAATGTATATTGATATGTTACTTACTAACCTAATTATTTACATAGTACTGTAGTCATATATAATAACTCTGAAGGTACTTTTCATTATGTTTTTATAATCAGGTTTTAAAAGTGTAGTGCTGTGTGTGTCCGGTCACATGTGTGATTATAGACATGTTTCAAAGGAGTGACACATATTTTAATAAAAACATTGACAAAGTCCTGCATTGTATTAAAGTGCTCCAGTAAACATGACAGTGATCCAGCATGCACAACATCAGGACCATGAATCTGGAGCAGCTAAATGGAACTCAACCGTCATCCCGAACAACAGTGCATGTAGCTCTGTCGGCATCTGAATGGTTTGGATTCCTCAATAAACACTTTGCACATTGAAGTTTACTGTTGTTCCCCAGAGGAGCGTAACTCTGGATCAATTCAATATGAAGCTCCATGTGTTTTTCTGATTTTTCAACCTCTTCTCAGGGTCTTCTTCAGTGAGCTAAAACAGCTTTGGTTCTATCATGTGAGCTGAGGTTGTAATGTTGGTCATGATTTGACCATTGGACCAGTTCCTTTAACTCATGAAAACCCTGAGATGCTGTTGAAAGCTGAAAAAAGCTGATGGACCTTTGAAATATAATGACACATGTTTTTTGTGTCATTGTATGAACAAAAACACAAGGTCAGACATTTTGTAACAATCATCTATTATTTATTTGTTGTGAATATTCATACAAAAAGCAGATTCTCTCAGGAAGATGTGACATCTGATACACAGGAAAATTAATTTTACATTCAATACAGTTAATTCACTGACCCTTGCCCCCCCTCTTCCTCCTGGACCAATGACAGGGAGGCACGGGGGTGAAACCTGCAATTCTATTGGTGCATTTTGGACTTCTATTTTCAGCATTGTATCTATATATATATATCTATATATATAGATAGATATATATATATAATGCTCTACACAGTGATATTGTGTCAGGTCTACTTCAGATCATAATAATACTTCACCGTCTTTATAGACAAGCACACACACAACCATTCACACGCATACAAACTCACAAGTGCGCACATACATACATACACACACACACACATACATACACACACACAACACACGCGCCTGCACACTGAATATATAAATTCAGCATCATGTGCCGATCAGGAACACAACTACAAACTATAACTTCACCCAGTCGCCCTTCAGGGCTCAGGCTCAGAGTTCTACTTAAATGTGATCAGATAGGTCAGCTGACATGGGAAACTGTCACTGGTCAGTCAGAAAAAAAAAAATCAGGCAGAAAAGAAAAGTCGGCAAGTAAAAAAGTGATATCAAGTGCTGTGTGTTTTATTTTAGTGTTTATTGCAATTGTGTCTACATTAACCAGTGAGTCCTTAAGTCAGTCGGTCAGGGTCCAGAAGGCTGCAGTTTAAGGCCGTCGCCAAACTCCCGCAGGATGAGGGGACGTCAGCGGCTAACAAGTGTGTACGCAAAGGACACGCCTGTGTTCTTCATAGCAACAAATGTGGTGGCTGAGGGTGAATTTCTACATGCACGAAATGGCTGTGTGTCTGTGTGTATATATATTAATGTATGTGTTGGTATGTCTGTGTATCTTCCTGTGTGTGTTTGTGTCTGTCTGTGTGTGTTTCACATTTACTTCTCACTAAGGGCGTCTGTGCACATTTTTACAAAACGACACAACATTGAAACGTTTGAGCTCAAGTTCAGAAGTTTACATTGATCATCTGTACTGTAAAAAGTTAAAAAATGATTTGTGTGTCATAATAAAGTCAAAGGAGGCACCATGAAAGAGGCCCAGCATCTCTGATAAAGAGTAAAAACAAGAAAAATAACCTCAGTATTTCAGGATGACAGAGACATCTGTGTCATAACAATGTCACATCTGAAAAAAAAAGGATTCCCTCCCTTTCATGTCGGTCAATGAACAAAAAGTTTACATTTAGTGTAATGGGTATTACCACTGCCACCAGGTCAAGAGTGCGCAGAGGATTTACTCTCTACAGTACAACGTGTATTAGGGCCAATGTTAAGAGAAACGGCTGGTGACGTAGATGGAATCACTAGAAAGTCACTAAATTCTAGTGAAGTTGTAATTGTATGAGGAAAAAGATTATGCAGAAACAAAGTCATGGAGGAAAAGCTTGTAATAAAAAAATAATTCTGAGAATAAAGTCATAGTATCACCAGAAAACCTTATCTTGAAGATGAAATGTGTTATGATTGAAGACAGAACTAGGTTGTAGTTTTAGGAGAACCTGACAATATAAAAATACATGAGAATAAAGTGGTGATTTCATGAGTAGGGACTTGCATCATTTGACTTCAGCTCAAAATATTACAAGGTTGTTTTTGTCTTGAGAATTAATTGTTGTGATCATGATACAAGAAAATAAGCCATCATTTAACGAGAGAAACATTGTACAGTTAGAAAAAATGAAGAATCTATGCTTTCAGACATGCACTGAACTCTGGGTAATCTCAGACAGGTTTGTTCTCGCATACAGCTCAGGAGAACGTCCAGAGTGAGAACCTCAGGACTTTCTGCAGAAAGCCAAAAAGAATGTGAATATCTCAGGATGAAAAGGCAGTGCCATACACATAGAAGACACAGATGAAGATGTCAAGAGAGTGTTTGGTGATGAGGGCCAATGCCAGTGTTGATATGATGCCAGAATTTATACGCAACGTCCTGCCTCTGCCTCTTCCTGCTGCACCACCCCACACCTGAACTCTCTGAGCGGAGAATCTCCTGCTGCATGGTTTATGTATGAAAGGCAAACTATGGAAAATGAGCAGACGTTCTCCAGAGTTATGTCTGAAAGCAGCTTTTAAATTATAACTTCTTGAGAAAAACTTGAAAAATGTAATATTTTAACAACATATTGTTTGTTAACGTTTCAAATAATATTTCACTTCCCTTGTGAGTTGGGATTTTAAAGTGAAACTGAAGTGAAATAAACACAAGTCACTCCAGCAAAAGACTGGACTCAGTTTGAGAAAACGTTGTTTTGAATTGAAATAACAGGCAGTCTGAAGTAATGGACTGTGAATCATTAAAGTTCATGTTCTGCTTGAACTCAATAACACCAAAGTGACAGTTCGGTTCAAAAACAAATAGTGTCTGAGTCGCTAGAATCTGCACAAACTAATCACATTGCGTTCTCAAAATAATAATCTGTCTTCTAAGTATTATTCGATTTTTAAAGCCTAAATACATTTTGTGATTACATCCAACTAATAAAAAGAAAATGTATAGTTGTTTTTGCATAATAAATATCACTTTCATATTTGACTCTTGTAATATTTTGACATGTTTCCTTGTAAAATAACAACTTTAGATTTTTAAGTTATTACTTTTTGTAAAATTGTAATTCCCCCACTTGTTCTAATGATGTTGTGACACTTGATTTCATAATTTCATATATATATTCTGCTAATATTACAACTTTATTCTCAAAATCTCCTCATTCCTCTTTTTGCTTACATCAACCCTAATGTTATGTCATAAACGTCAACACAGCACACTGTGTAAAACCAGGTCCAGTTTGAGAAATGTGCAGAAATGGGTTCTGTGAACGATGTGTGTGTTTTCAGCGCAGCCAAGAGCAGGGCACCCACTGAGGTTCAGTGTCCAGTTTGTTGATGAGTCGTAGCAGCTCAGTGTAGGCTTTGTCCTGGTCTGTGTTGACGATGACGGCATCAAACAGGTGACCACAGCTCTGCTCCATCTCCCGCGCTTTCTCGATGATGTCCCGCAGCTCCTCGGGCTAAAGACAAAACACACAAACACATTACTAAGGCAGACATTTTAGAAATGTAAAACCAGTGATATTTATCTTTGTCAGAGTGTAAAGAGACAGTGTCGACAGTTGAACAGGGACCTTGGGGTTCTTGTTGTCTTTAGCCAACAGGGCGCGGAGTCTTTCCTGGGAGGGTGGAGCTATAAAGATGATGTAAGGCTTCAAGTCTGAACTCCTCAGCACCTTTAGAGCCTGTAGACACACATGCATGCACACACAATTCAATAAGCAACTTTAGAATCTGAGTTATGAAGTTGCCTTTCAAGGAGTTTTTAACTGTTATGAAACTCTCTTTACATTAGTCAATGTCTACCACCATGACGAATTACCCGCAAAGTCAGACCAACGATTTACGACAGTCAGGCTGTGAAGGCCTATGGTTTGGTGAAGGGAGAGGAAATAGAAGTGAGGGAAGCGAGCAGGGCTACACGCTAGGCTAAAAGTCAGGCTAAAGGCTCTTTACCTCATCACTATGCATCCTGCAATCAGCTGTGTGTTATGGTGTGGATGGATATTCCAGCCAACTTTATCCCCCTATACTTTGAGTGACTTAGTATTATCTCAGGTGGGATCCATTTACCCACAAGAGGGGGGAGTATGTATTTCTTGTACCTGTTTAAATTTATTTAATACTTAAAGGTTATGTTAACTCAGTTCTAATATTGTAAGAAGATTGTTTTTTACTGACAATGGGTCATAGTTTGTGTGTCTTTATTTGGATATGAATATGTTGAGTATTTTGATCTTTGAGTCTCGTCTGAAAGCAGGTAAGTCTGAAATAAAAACAATTTAAATAGAGCTGCGGTGTCTCTTTTTTTTTTTTTTTTCCTGGTGAGTGTCCTGAACGTGATATACAAGTGTGTTTTCGCTACTTCAAAAACAAATGCACATGATGTCTGGACCGAGGTTTTTAAGACAGGTGACAGTGCAAACACTACCGCCTTTGTCCACAGAGGCACCAAAATCAACAAGAATGAAATGTTCCTTCTAGGATCTTAAACTACTCTGACTTTCTCTCACGCCACTGTGTGTGTGTGTGTGTGTGTGTGTGTGTGTGTGTGTGTGTGTGTGTGTTTGTGTGCGCGCTTGCGTGCTTTTGTGAATACCGACCTGTGTGTGCAGACAGAGCACACAGATCTTTCCAGTGTTGATGACCTGCCTCACTGAGTCTGTACTGGTCCCGTACAAGTTCTTCTCAAACTCACCAGATTCGATCAGCTTCCCTGAGGAAATACAAAATAATAAGTTAGAAACGTATTGGTATAATTATGTTAGACAATTCTAACACAAACCATTACAAACATTAATGTCCTCAGTATTCTCTACAGGATTCTTGCAAATATACAAAACGTTATGTTTACATTCAGCATTTTTACTCCTAATCAATTGTGTGTATCCTTGAGGACAAACAAATGGGCCTCGGATAATATTTGTAAACCAAACTTTGGGTCCATTTTAAATCTCATATTGTTTACATGCATGTTTTGACTGACACACAGCTGCTGTATACTTCTTTGTATGTTTGTAGATCAGTGCAAGACGATGAAGAGTGTGCATCATGTCACACACAAAAGACTGACTTATAAAACATTGGGTCATATTGCTACAGACGATTAAAATATCACCTTGTCGACCACTTGTCTGTAACAGAAAGCATCATATCTAAAATAAATAAAATAAAATGTCTCTTTCTCAGTGATCAAACAAAACACACCGGGGTATGTCTAGTGATGTTTTCTTTCTCATCCAATGTTATTTGCATTACATCAGTAACATGAACAGATACATGAGCTCCAAGCTGTTCCTGTACAGACAACATCACTCAGCCACTTTGATCATTATAGTCGAAAAGTTGTCTGATTTTAAACCGGAGAAATTGATTTTTATCCTCAATAGATGTTGGAGAAACCAATCTAAATTGAAAGTGCTCTGCCACTCGGATCAACAAGTCAGGTTTGATGCAGAATGTATTAATATATAACTTGTCTATCAGTACACAGAGGTTTTCTAGCTACTGTGAAACTGGGGCTGCATCTATACTACGTCTAAGTATTTTGACTCTGTATCAGTTTTAATCCCGATTCATTCAAACCTGCCTGAAAGCGTTTATCACGAGACCACTCTGATACACTGGGCATGCCTGTGCCGGTATAAAAGAGAAAGCATTTGGTTGTTAGTTATACACCTGTAGTCATGGCTAATGCTTTGTTGTTAATTGTTTTCTTCCAGAAGAAGGTCATATGACAAGAGCCTGAAAAATTAGTGAATATGTTGTGACCGAGAAGACCCGATCAGCAACTAGTAGTGAGTGTTTCCAAACATCTCTGTTTCTGCAGTCCTAGAGTTTTCAAACCCCAGCAGCATTTCCAAACGTCTTAGTTTCTGTAGCTCTAGTATGGATGTAGTCTGAGTAAAATATAAGTAACTTCTGCTGGAAGAAAAAAAAAAAAAAAAAACAAGAAATGCCTGACAGTGACTGAGATAAAACATGGGAAAGAAAACCCTTGAAAGCTTACCAGCTGCCAGTTCTGCCTCAAACGTCTGACGAGACACAAAGTGGTAGTCTCGGCCACTCAGCTCTCCTTCTCTACGGCTTCTCGTGGTGTCTATTGCATGTATGTACAGAAAGAGAATTGTTTTTATCCACAAACACATGGAAATGTGTGTGCACTTGTGTGTGTGTGTGTGTGGGTGTGAGAGAGTCTTACGAGGTACAGCTCCAGCAAAACGTTCTGGTTGGTTGTTGAGGAGTCTCTGTCGAAGTTCTCCCTGTCCACAGCTGGTTGGACCAATCAGTGCAATAGGCCTCTTCCTATTGGCTGGCTGATGGTACAGAGCCATCTCCTCATAGGTGAGAATCTCCTCATTATCAAAATCTGGACCAATGAAGAGGACAGAATAAACAGGTTATAATTTGCTCCAAAAAAAAATCCTGCACTGGTCTAGAATAAGTTTTGTTGTTTTTAGACACTGAATAAGGAATTGTTACATATTATATCTTTAAGCTTTGATAGACACACCGACAGACTGGTCTTACCATCATTCTTGTGAGTGTTGTACAACAGCTTCTTTCTCTTCCTCTTGTTCTTCTTTGCACACCACAGCTTCCCTATGAACATGAATACACCTTAAAACTCACTTTCAAACTCCAAGTTTGTCATTCAGTCTTTTCAAATACACACTCATAAGCAGTTTTCAGACATAGACTCTGGACAATGTCCACACAATTGGGTCTGGACTTTCTCCAGAGTTTACCTCTCACACATGAAGAACGCAGAAGGAAATTCTCAGGAAATTCACAACACAGAAATGACTGGAGCATTCAGGTGAGGGGTGGCACAGCAGGCAGAGGCTGGACGCAATGTATAAATTCTGTTGTCCTGATGTATTCTTTACCAAATACCGTTCACAAACTGATGGTAGAGCTATCAGGGGCAATTTGGGGTTCAGTATCTTGCAGAAGGACACTTTGACACATGATTTGTGGATGACCTGCTCTATATCCTGAACCACATCCTCCCTATTTTGCTTAAACATAAAATGACTGTGCCACATTGTGCTAGGTTAAATGCACATGAGGTTGGAAAACGCACACACACAGAAAACACATTTCCAGATAGAAATTGAGTTATATAGGTTGGTTAAATTGGAAACTAAATAAAGACAAACTCAATTTTTTGTCTCTTATTTTGTGGCAATGTAGCTTTAAGCAATGAATAAGCTTAGATACAATTAAAACCTTTAAAAGGTTATTTACTGTAACAGGGTTACGTTTGTGAATGGTGGAGAAACTGACCAGGCTTCTCAGGCTCCTTGTCTTCTTCTATGGTTTGTTTCATGGCTTCTCTCTGCTGCTGAAAACTCTTTCCTGTGGAAAAAAGAAGAGAATATGAGCAAAAACAAACAGCAGTCATATCATATAATGCAGAGTGGAAGACAAGTGTACACAGTGTTTTCAGCTTACCGCCAACCGCCCTGTGTATTTACCGGCAAGAGTCTGACAAAGCATTCTGCCCATGTTCCACCAAAAACATGAAATATTGAAAAGAGGGAACCCTAAAAGACTCCAGCCACAGACAGTAGTACCTGGTACCAGTCCAGCTAGCGGCTGGTTATCCTCATCTCCGTCCCTGTAGGCCTGCCACCAGTTGGGGTCTGACTGACTGATGATGTGGAGAATGTCTCCTTTCTGGAAGGACAGGCCCAGCTCTCTGCATGGCACATAAGGGTCATCTGAGGGGTCATAGTCAAAATGAGCCTTCACATGGATCTGGATAAGAGAAAGAAGAGACGAGGAAACAGTAGAGATGAAGATATTTTCTTATATCAGAATACTTCAAATAATCAGCATTTGCTAACCCAAGGTAACTGCTCATTAGTCAGTCTAGTGGAAGAAAAGACAACAGACATTGTTTCTTCCAGATTGAACCACCATTTTGTTCACATCCATGTTGAGCACTCACCACACTCTCTTTGACAGGGGGAGGTTTGCTCTGATTGCTGGGAATCAGGACAAAGGTCAGTAGGCCATGCATGTCCGCCTGAAACACACACACACACGAAAGAGAGAAGCTAACTTGTTATTTATCATCTCGCCTACATTGCCTGATTATTATAATATTAGGCATCTTACATTTGCACCACATTCAATCCACTTATTATTAAATACTGTAACAGCTCACATTGCAGATAATAATAAAGAATGACAATACATTTTACACCTTACAATGTATCATGAATAAATGCATGTCCAAGATCAGTGTGATGGAGATACAATCTGAATGTTGGATAGTGAAATGTAAGCTGCAGGCTCCCATTTGTTGGATGGTCGATATGCTCTCGGCTAAAAAAAAAGTATTCCTCTTGTTGGTTTTACAATCATGAGAAAAGTGCTCCATCAATGTCGTTCAAATGAATCCATCATTTTTGGTGGTGGAGGAATGGGAAGTACTACATGTAAAAGGGTGGAGGGCATTTTAAAGATGTGTTCTATGCCATTGACTGCCGGGGTGTGGATGCACTGAGAGGGTCAGACAAAGACAAAATAAACTGGTTAAGAGAGCCAGCTCAGTCCTGGACTCTGGATTTCACTGAGGAAGTGGGTGAGAGGAGGATGTTAGCGAATTTGAACTCATGGACAACACCTCTCACCCCCTACATGACACTGTGGAGGCCCTGCACAGCTCTTTCAGCAGCAGGCTTCTGCACCCACAGTGTAAGAAGGAACATTAAAGCAGGTCCTTTATTCAAACTGATTCTGCAACACCATCCGGAATGAAAATCAAACATTGCACTGGTTTATTCATGTGTCTCTACTTATATGACTTGCACAATTTGTTACGGAAATGTGTCCTCTAAAATGATAGGTTAACTTGTCTGTGTTAGGACTAGGTATATTCACCATAAACACTTAACCATGAACCGACAATACACATTTTGACCAATTAATAGTATAGGTTGATCTGTTAAAAAAAATCCCAGGACATTGGTACCAACTCAGTAAATTTGCCACTGCAGGTCTCAGTGAACAGACTCTGCACCAGTGTGACTTTACAGCATGTGGACATGTTCATACTTCTAAATAAAACCCACCGGACGAGCTTTGTGCTAAGGGCGGACTAGGTCTGGCTTGTGAATGACGGTTGAATATTATGAATGCCCACTCAACATGTGAGCAATTTACTCATGCACATTATAGCAACTACATGTCCATGCAGCGGCTGGAATAGACACAGCTAAAGTGGGACGATATGGTGACATCTGCCTGCCTAAGACGCTAAAAACATGGAACTATGGTGGTTTTGAAGGTCCACCGAAGCAACAGGATTTCTGAAAGTGACATATGGGTCTGGGTCTGGGTCTGTGTCTGTGTGTGTGTGTGAGTGTGTGTGTGCGAGCTAGAGCACAGCAGCGTTGCATGTAGACACTCATCCTTTATATAGCATTTTATTCTTGTTGGTTAATAGTTAATAATGAGTGTTGGTGGTTGTTTTTTTTTTAAATGTAGATTCATAGTCAGGATGCTCTGTCAATGAGAGTGAAAAGAGTGAGAGGGGCAAGGAGGGAATTAGTGAATGAATGTCCTGTGCACAGGTTGACAAGGAAGCAGGATTTTACTCATTCGAAATAGAAGATCAACATGTGGTCGTCAGTGTTAACATTGTGGCGAAAAAGGAAGAATATTAAAACCAGGTCTTAACAAGGCCTCACTTCTTTCAGGCCAGTTTAGTTCATCTAAAGGTACTTGATTTCAGACTTTGTCTGTGCAACCAATTGATTGGTTCAACATACGAATGATTTCAGTTGAAGATATTTCTTGGTTTAGTTCAGCCCTGGTAAAATGTCTACATATAAGATATAAAGAGTCGAAAGTATTGACTGAAACTGACTGCAGAGTAATAGATTATTAACAGATTACTCTAATCATTCTCTGTTTTTTATCACTACACAAAGGAAATGTGTCAAATGTTCGCAGATGAGAAAATACTTACAAGAATGTCAAAGACTTGGTTGACATCTTTCCCTCTTATCTCAATGCCGTTGATCTCTAAGATTTCATCTCCCTCTGATAACAGTCCACTCCGTTCAGCTGCTCCGCCGCGAACAATGCGACTAATCACGACACTGTCCATTTCGTTACGCACAGTTGCTCCCTACAGACACACAGGGGAATATAGAGAATATGGAAAACACAGACATGAGTGTATTATAACATGAAGAACTGTGGAGACAAGTTAATACTTTGGGGAGCTTTGTTAAGCAGGGGCGAGTAGGGTGGTTGATGACACTTCTAACCTATGACAGACACAAAACTGAAAAAACACCAAAAAGAAAACAAATATCTCCAGCTGAAAAAGCAGTGACAAGAGAGATTGTGGTGACACAAACCGACACCTGTGTCTGTGTGTTGTCAAGAAAATAAAGTGATCTTAAAGATGTGTTTAAAAGGTTGCACGATATATCGTATATGTCACAAAGTACATATCGTAATCTGCGATAAATGGTGTTCCATGCGCCATGCATTCACGCTCTATGTCAATACATATGGCCAATCAGACAGAGTCCTACTGCTCTAGTTAATAAAATAAAGATATTCAGACCATTGATGGGTTTTTCCGTCAGTGCCGGAGCAAGAGAATAAGACATTTTTCTGTGGAAACTTCTAGTGATTGGGTCAAATTCATAACTATGACCGGTTGATTATATAAAGCAATTGAATATATATTTATAATAATAATATAATAATTATCATAGAGCCTGACTGAAAAGTGTCACATTGGCTGGCCATCTACTTACTTTCTCTCCTCAAGCTCGAATCGGTATGGGAAAAAAACTGAAAAGCCTACCGCTCGGGTCAAGCTTGATTAGTTTTCTTTCCAACCCCCACTCTATAGCATGATACTGTACTTTTCTCCATGTGGAATGATTTAAAACCGAGCCAACCGAAGTTCCCCCTTTTCTGGAACAAGAGTTTTCTCCTCCGCCTCTGTGTCTCCGCCTGGTTACGACAAACAACTCATCTCTTTATCTTAAGAGGCTACTTTTGATACGATCTCACCACAATTTAATTGATTCGTTTGGTGGCTTCTTGTATGAAGGCAGTGGCTGATAAGCTGATATGGTGATTACCTTTCACTTGCTACAAGATATAAAGAGATACGAATTAGTATTTGAAAAAAGTATTGAGGCAACAACTGAGAATTTATATAATTAGCTTATTGATTTAGCACGGTGCTGAAGGTATTGTACAGTCCATGTCATAATGCACTATCACACTGATGATAACTATGACACTGGTGTACTGCCCACCTGTTTTAAATGCACCCATTTGATTGACAGGGCACCTTTTATTCTATCAGCACTTCTCATCTTCCTGTGCCTCCAGCCACAGTTGCAAATACGCAGAGTTGTTTTCTCTCATAGTTCCGGAGTGGTTGCACCGACCTTCAAAATTCTAGTGGACAGACCCACAAAGGATGGAGGGATGGTTTTGTTTATCAGTTCATGCATCAAACACTCATCCACTGGAGTCTGTATGTGTTTCTTTGAGGAATTACATTGAAAAATTATCACTGATTTAGCAATACCCTCTTTATCTATATTTAACTATAACATTGACTAAAAATGAACACATGGGAAAATAAAACATTACAAATGTTACAACTATTGATATATTATGCTACCTTCATTTAAAAGAGCCTGCAGCACCAAGCTTGAATCAAAGACAAGGAGCAACTTTTGAAATGTTCATATTTGCAGTGTTAAGCCCCAACTGATGTTAACTATGCTCATCAACACCTGTGAACACACTCTAATGTGAAATATTGCTGGAGTTCCCCAGTGACAGTTACTGGAACACAAGCTCAACTAGGAGTGTGGAGGGAGGTCAGCTCTCTATACAACTGTCTTCTACTTTACTCAGGCTGAACGTGTCTGTGTCTTACCAGTGGTATATCTTGGGCCTTCTCTATGCGAACGATCTTGACAGTCTCTCCTCCCCACTGGGTCAGTGTTTCTCCCTCGGCAGGCAGTGCTTCGGGCTGCATTTCCGTCTCTGCTATGCTGTCATGGGCCAGGAGCAATGACTGCAACACACACACACACAGTCACTACGGGATTCTTTTCTTTACTTTCAGAGTCTCTGTGTGTGTGTGTGTCTCTACCTGGATGTGTGTGTCTGACAGCAGGCTGTGGAGTTCCAGTCCCTCCTTGTTCTGACTTGACTGGGTGAGATTTCTGACCTGAATCACAGAGCATCCCTGATGTTAAGTAGTATAATAGCTATGATATGGTTCAGAATCACTGTAACACATACAACCGCTCCTGAACATAACAGTCTTTATACAGTAACATGAAGTGACATGAAGCAAAGACACAAGAAGTTCCAAATTTGTTGGACAGCTAGGATGAAGTAAACAATTCATGAAACATTGTTAGATTTAGGTATATATATATATATTCTAACATTTAATCATTTCGTAGTAGTAATTGTGCCTAAATTGAGAGAAATCAATCAGTGAAATGTGTGCACAATGTCTGCAATGTAACTCAAGTTCAATATGAGCAAGGATTTAAATGTCTTTCAATCTGACAGAACTTGATGAATGAATTATTCAAACTGAAAACACTTACTGATGTACATTGTATAATTTGTTGAGAACAGATTGAGAAAACAAGGGTCAATCATACAGGATTCAAAAGTTCAATGTAAATCAAAGTAAAAAATTGAAATCACAGGCTGAGCCAACTGAAATTGATTCACAATCACTTTACAGTAACGATTAAGCGTCCCCTTAATTATTTTGAGCAGCGTTCAATAGACTTGAACTAAGGGGGTTTTTAGTTCTTGTTTTTGAGTTACTCACCATGGCTGTTTTTATTTGTAATATTTATATTCAACTTCATGAACAATGACAGTGTTTGTCTGAGTACAGTGTGAACTTTTCTTTTTTGCAGCCAAATGCAGGGCAGGGGGTGGAGATGCCAATACAGAGCAGAAATACTGTGTTGGTCGTTAATGAGATTCCACTGAAATGAGCCATGAATAGCTCTAACAGCCGGCCAGCTGAACACTGAAGCAGACACATAATTACAGCAATGACAGTGTTAGCAGACTGGGTATTGGCTTCACTTGAACTTGTTATGATCAACATGGTGTCATCTGGTTCATAGAATAACTCAACATGTACTTGACTTGTTCCAGCTACTCCAACTACTACTGCTAAACAGATCAAGTTTAAGCTTAAACTGACCTGTTATCAAGAGTTACACCAACTCTATAAAATATGAACAGTAAACAAAAGACTTTAGCTGAGTGTGTGCAGGCAAAAATTTGTATTTGTTTGAAGACCTATTATGAGCACTAGTGTTTCTAATTGATGTGGAACAGAGCTGCTTTGTCTCCAACCCCATTATTACACATTCACCAACCACACACTATATGTGTGTGTGTGTGTGTGTCAGATGATGCAACAAGGATTGACAAGTGATTAAACAAATAATAATTTCAAATTATTTCAATTTGGAGAACTGTGTTACCTCCATGGCCAGTTGAAGTGCCTGGTGTGTGTGTGGGTATGGAGGAGAGGGTCGGTGCATGCTGGTGGCCACAGCATTGTGGATCTTCAGCGCTGACTGGAAGTCAGACTAAAGGGTAAACAAAGAAAAAAGAGAGCAATATGTTCTGTCAGAAAAAGCATTTTTACGTATTTGAAGTGAAATTATTTCCACCTGAAGTATAATACTCTGTGAAAACTGTATTCCTTTGTTTCTGCATATAATTGACAGCACATGAGTGCTGTGATTAGCACTGACGCCTCGCAGCAAGAAGGTTCTCAGCTAAAGACAAGCAGGTTTGCTTCACTGACTAGCTTGTCAATGGCACAATTATTCCATTATCGACAGTAGGTAATCTGCCAGGCTTACATGCATTTGATTGACTTATCCAGTCAAATGAAATCACATTGCTAGTTGTATTAATCTTGACAGCATTTGGTTTACAGCTGTCATATCTGCACTGTGAGTTATTAACCACCTACTAATAGCCTGAAAGGACACCACAACCTAACACTCCAAGAACAACAGTGCACCAAAACTGTAGCTACTTCAGAGATATGGAAAGATTCCTTTGAAACCAAAACTGTAGTCTTGGTTTCAGAGCTCCCAAAAGGTTCCTGGAAGAACTCCAGATTGTTTACTCTTACAAATGTTACAATGTACACGTGGAAATACTGGCAAACATCAAATTTAAGAAAAGCTTACACTTGCACAAAAGGACAGACCAAAAACAAAGGAATTGTCTAACTGTTGTGTCCACCTTCCTCCATAAATGAAGCCTTCATCCCAGCTGTAGGAAGCTTGTAAGGCCCTTGTTGCCATGGATACTCCTACTCAGACAGCAGTGAGGACATGGCTCCATCTTTGTAAATCTCTTTTACCTCTGAGGTCAGTAAGTATTGGAAAATACCACAATTACATATTCACCCAAGGGTCTTTCCCTCTAATTCCCTTTATATTACCTTGTTTAGTAGTGCAAGTACCAGCTCTATGTCATTCTGACTCTGCTGGTCGGACAGGCAGCCTCGGACCTGCTTCAGTGACAGCAACAACTCCTCCAACTCTGCAACAAACACACAATCACATCAAACACACTTGGAAAGACTCACAAACCCAGATGTTTACAGATCAAACACAAAAAGAGGAGAAATATTATTAATGACCAGAGGACGATGTTGTCCTCCCTTCAGAATAATGTCTAAAGTTTGTGTGTGTGCTTTTTAATTCACTGCTCAGTGAAGACTGCAGTTCTACAGTGTTTGTGATGAAGTGATTGTGTAAACATCACCACCCCTGGCACAGTTTTAATTAAGTCGCCCTCAAGAGCCCATCCTGTCCCTCTCTCCCTCCCTGAGGAATTTCCTCCCTGACAGCAGACATGTCTTCTTTACATTCCTTTCCCTCCCAACATTCTCCTTTTTAACCTCTTCTCCATCACCTTGTTTTTTTTTCAAACTAAAATCTATCACCCCTTTCATCTAAATCACTTTAATCTTTCCTTTTCCTCTGAGACCTTTATGAAATGACCTGCTCTGGACTGTTTGTGTGTGTGTGGTTGTGTGTGTGCGTATTACCCAGCAGTGCATGTGCGTGCTGGCTGCTGAGCGGTGTCTGCTGCGGTATGTATGCGTCTTCCAGAAATGTGGGGTTGTCGATGCCAATGTGGGGATTCTGGGAGAGCTTCCTGAGCCTGAGTGAGGCGTTCAGGTCAAGCTGCCGACCCTCCTCCTCTCTACGACGCCGAAGGTCCTCCTAAAATACACGCGCACAAAAACAGACAAATAAATACACTAAAATCATTAATACAATTCGTGGTACATTTTGTAAGTCCTTTAATCAGATTTTGTATGATCACTATCTCACCACACATCCTCAGTGTGTTTTTTTCTTTAATCATACACATTTAACCTCCTATTGTAAAATTAATGTGGCATCATTAGTCATTAGGCAGCTGATACCTACAGAAAGAGATACAGAGAACAGACATACCCTTAATAATTAAGACAGGCCTTGTCTACACTACTGCAGATATGTTTTTGAATGGATATTTTCCCCTCTGTTTAATAGCTTTTTTCCCCATCCACATGACCTTTGTTTTACAAAATTGGTTTGTCCAGACAATAAAACAAAAACTACTAAAAAGGTTCAAATAAGCATGCCGGGACCAGGGGTAATAATAAAGTCTACATCAACAATCCATCAAATATTAGAGATGAACACTGTGAGCATGCTCGGTGATTATTATCATTATTCTCCTAAATTCAAAATCAAAACAATCTCTATTTCTAATCACTGTTTGCATGTGGACAAGATCTGCAGTAGTATGAATAGGGTGTAAGGAAAAATTGGAAAACATTCTGATTTTGGGTTTGATTTCCCAGTTCATGTGCTCCTTTAACCAGCCTCTGTACTTCTATGAAGTTTTTACAGACGAGCGAGTGTAGGTATATACAAAATGCAGATGCCTCCACACAGGACACTGCAAAATACAGGAATTAGCATCCAATCATAATCTGTATCATGAAACATTCAGTTTGTTTAATGTATAACAAGTCATCATATTTTATAAAATTGGAAAAAACATCTAGTGCAGTGGAAGTGTACAATAACAATTCAATGGAAACAATTTACATTAGCACCTCAGAGTGGTACTTAATAACAGTATCTGAGTAAATGTACTAAGTTGCATTTCCCTACTGCTATTAACTCTTGTAATGACTTGTGCAGACATATGCAGACTGTGATCACCGGCCAGTGACTGGGACGCAGTACACCGACCTTTCATTTGAACTCTGTCTGTTTCCATTACTTTTTTTTCCAGTAGAGCATTTTGATCAACCTTGATAGTTTTTGTATGTATTTTATAAATATACTTGACTTTTATGTTAGCAGCTGCTTCCACCTTAAGTTAAGTTGTTCATGAATAAATTAACCAGTGTGTGTGTTTATGTGTGCGCACCTGATGTTGTCGTATCCTCTCCAGCTGTGCAGAACGTCGGAGCGGTAGCATCCGACCCCCCAGCTCTCCTGGACAGTCGATGGCCATTTCTCTGTGCTGTTGTCCTCCCCTCAGCTCATCATCTCCTCCTCCTCCTCCCTCTCCCTCCCCAGCAACATGGCCATTCAGATGGGAGGTTGTCATCCCTCGCATATACACACACAAACACACACACACCACAACTCAAAAGTGAGTGTGCTTGTGTGGATTCCAGGGATGATTATATATGTGTGTCTAGATATGAAGGAAGTCTAGGAGGGCAGCTCGGTAAACAGGGCAGCCATGATACTGTTACCTGTGGACAAAGAAAACGATGTCATTAATATAGTTTGACATCTCTCCAAATCATGCAGGAGGCATTCACATAAGCTGTTTTAAGACATGACCTGCAGGTAAAATCCGGAGAATTGGCTGGAGTTTACCCGCAGTTGGCCTTTCACACACGCACAATGCAGCAGGACGTTCTCTGCACAGACAAATTCATAATAGCATCAAATCCTCTTTATAATTCAGGCGAGAGGTGGTGTAGCCGGTAGAAGCAGTAAGTGACGTATTAATTCTGCTGCTTCGGTCACTTTTCTTAAAAACATACGATTCTGTTTCCCCCTGAAACACCTGAAGTGTTTTGTGGACTTAAACACATCACCCACCCCTCTACCAGCATAGCTTGGTACTGAATTATCTGTTCTCGTGACATCTTTACATCTGGATATGTTAAACAACTTAATACACAGTACCCACAATCCACCCATTCTGAAGTGGACAAAACTATTAAACATGAGACTTGTTGCCAGAGTATTTTGAAACGTTAAAATGTCTGCATGTCCGATCATAGTTTGAGCCTTTGGTCTCACCTGTGAAGACTGAGATTTAAAAAAACAACAACATGAAGAGCAGAGATCTGTTTTGATGGTCCAGTATTTGTATATTAGTTTGACTAATGCCTACATGTCAAACAGGCTTCATGAACATGACTGTGAGTTCAGTGAACTTCAGAGATCAGCAGTCACCAGATGTGAGTGGGATATGGTAGAACAGATGATTGGCAGCTTCAACATGGAGTAGAAATGATGTGATGCATTTTCAACATCTTATGGTTAATGAAGTTGTACCTGTGTTGATGACTGGTTAGATTACTATATGATGAACTGGTACACTGACGGACCCCTTAAAAAGACACAAGTTCAGGACTCCAGACTGTGGCTATTTTTGGTGAGTTTCAATTTTATGAATAGGCATGGGGTGGGCGATATATCGAATATACTTGATGTATTGTGGCTTGCAACACGCGCAGTGTATAAAACTATATTGAGACCACTGAGTATAGGCACACCACTGCGACTTACAAATATGCCCCTCGTTTTTTTTTTTTATCATCATCATATAGGACATCACGTGAAATTCTCTCTCGTCAGGAGCGAGAGAGAATTTGTGTATGTGTGTGTGCTCCCAGAATCCTCAAACTGTGAGCGAGGTGTAGTACACACACACACAGGCCCTGCCCCCAATCAGTCACACAGAACAACACACACACAGTGAGGCAGAGATAACAGGAGCAGGGACTGTTAACATGAACCCACTTTTTGGTAGAAAAATAGTGGAGACAAAATGTAAAAATACAGGATTTCCACTACACAATGATCAACACCACTGCTTCATGATTAGAACAGAAGCAGCAGTTGGTTTGTACCATGTTTGTACCAAACAACAATTTCCCAACTGGGATCAATAAAGTTCATCTTTGGTGCAACCAATATAAAAAGTTAGACTGAGGCCCTGAATATGGTCACTGTTCTCCTCTCTACGGGTTTCTCTTTTCTGAGACAACAATGTCATGAGAGCCCCCCACTCTCCTGATAACCATGACAACAGCCCTGTCAGCTGCTGGGTGGTCCCCCCCACCACACACACACCACACACACACACACAAGATAGAAGAGTTAGTGGGAGGAAAGAGTGGATGGATGATAAAATGGTGGGACAGACAACAGAGGGCAAGCAAGGTATAAATGACTGGAGAGATAAGAAGAGAGATGGGTGGAAGCCTTATCTCTTACCAACAGGACACACACACTTTTGGTGGGAGCGACAACAGAGGGAAATCAAGGTAAACATGAGGAGAGAGAGAGAGAGAGAGAAAGAGGAGTTAAAAATAAACATGTGAGAGATGGATGGAGGCCTCATCTTTGAGTGGCACAATAACAGCTATCTCTTACCAGCAGGGCAGTAAACACACACATACACCCAATCACACACACACACAGAAAGAGAAAGAGAGAGAGAGAGAGAGAGAGAGAGAGGGAGGGAGGGAGGGAGAGAGAAAGCGAGAGAGGGAGAGCAGCGGTCTCATGATGCAGCAGTGAGGAATGCCAGGCAGCCCTGAGAACAAAATTCCATAGATGGGGGAAGGGAGTGTGTGTATGTGTGTTGCATGATCTCAATATATTTGCACTGATCCCCTTGAAGTCTGGAAATTTTGGGAAAAACAGCACATTTTTATTTAACCTGGAAACAAAATAGATTAATGGTACTTTAAAAGTAGTCACGTAACAGTACATATTTTCTTTATTGACTATGATAAATTCCAACTGTATTTGTCCAGGAAGTGTCTAAGAAGAACATTAAGAAACAGTAGGGTTGAAATGTAAATTAAATTAAATTTCATAAAACAAACGTCCATGATCAGGATGACTGAACCACGATGACCCAACCCTCAGTCACCACTGCAGGGGCAAGAAATTATCGTTCATTAATTATCATTGAGGTAAAAGTTTGATATAATAATGACATTGATTTGAAGTCATATTGCCAGGCCTCACTATAACATGTAAATAACAAAAATATTATTCTGTAGAAAGTGTAATTGAGATATATACACAATACCTTATTTTACTGTCTTCCAACTTCATGTGTCAAATGACTCTTTTTGGTCCAATCATGACCCAAGTGATCAGCGGTAACAGTTTAGTTTAATTAACTTGAGGTGGATAATCACCCTGGGATTTAAGATCCACAGGTTACATAAAAGTCAGCAATGTGTGAACATTTTGGTTACATGCACACATCCTTTCTATTGGAGCAGAACATCAATACTTTAAAGTATAAAAGCATAAAAATGGTAAATCATCAGATGATTTTGGGATGCAGAAAGTTGACAAATGTGGTCAAAACCCAAGTTCACACAAACGTGTATCGACTGATGGTTTATTGCTCTGGTGACCAAAGACAGTCTGAGATGGCAGCTGCCAAATTCTGAATCAAACATACAAGGCAACCAATGACATACAATGCACTGGTTTACGCAACAATGAAAGAACCCATAGATTTTCCAAAATAGTTTAGAATTTTTAACTGAATGAATCAAAGTCAATGAAACAAATAACTAATTATATGTTTGCATAATTATGTACATCGGTGCTATATGTTGTGTGCAGGCAGAAGTTGTGTCTACTTTGTGAAAATCCAGTTCTTAACATGCACCAAAGGGTTATTTAAGGTTAAACAGTAATGTCGATGAGACACCTGGTGTCACAAGTCTCATAAACTGTGCTGAAAATAATTAATCTATACAGACCCTGCACAGTTTGCAGGACTATCATGCTGTTTAGTTGACGTTATCTCAGAGCAGAACTATTCAAGATATGATAGACTGAAAAAAAGAGAATGTGCTCACTGTTTCCAGCTCTCGGTTTATGTTTGTTGACACGTTACTATCTCTGGCAGTCTGCCTCTTCCAGGGAGCTAACGTTAGCTAGTCTGCTGTGTGCAGACAGGCTGTTGTTTTGTCAACACGATGAACTGGTGCGCAAATGTTCAGTCTCTGCCCTGTTTGTAGTCAAAGTGATATTTTAAGAGGGTGTGCTGTAGTTAGTTGTGTTAAATGAAAAAGCATTTTTTTTCTCATAATGATGATACCCATTGAAGGTTTTTTGAATGTTATTGCTAAACTGTTTTTTTTTTACATATCAACAAAATATAGATGAAATAAAAAAATATATTTTGCTCTGTAAAAACTATTTTCCTGCCTTCAAACACTTTCCACTCATCTGTCTGGAAATGTTAAGTTTAGCAGAGATCAAAACAAAAATAATGTCCAAATAAGAATTTAAATGCAAAAAAGAACTGAGCAACAGTGGAAGTAGAACTAGCACCTGATAAGGTGTTGAGACAATGGAGCCAGTGATAATAGTGATAACAGCTCTGCAGTATGAGCAGTGTCTGAGGCTCAGACATCAGAGAGGAGGGGAACATCAAACATCAAGCTAACACCACCACGAGGAGGTGATGAAGCTGAGGCTTCCAGCAAGGACAAAAACAACCTGATGATTTGTTTCTAAAAAAGATAAATAGCCTTTTATATATCCACCAAATGCCTCCTTAATTTAGGAATATTGTGAGTATTAAAATCTCTTCACTCCACTTTGTAAGTTTGCATCGTGTTATGTCCAAATGTTGGAACAACAAAAAAACTAACAAAATGATAAAATTCAGTTAGTGTAGCATTTATTGTTTCATGATGAAACATTTGAATGATTTAACCACAGGTCCCTACCTTACAGAGAAGGACTCAATCAGTCAGACAGTAATCAGACAGTCAGACAGTAATCAGAGTATCATACATAAAAATAAGTACAATTACACAAAGCACTATTGACAACAGACTAACAAATCATCCACACAACTTCACCACAGTACACTAAGTTTAACTGCCAAAGTAGTTAGCCAGTTTCCATCACCTCAGCATGGGAAGTAAAAGTACAAAATGAAATACGAAACAAATATAGTTAAAAGAACAGAATTTAAATTATGGTTTTGAAAACAGAAAACAATTCAGCGTTGTTCTAAATTCATTCTCTAACTCTACAACTTTGGCAGGTGAGGCAGAACATTAAATTTGAACAGTATTCACCCTATTGACCCTATTCTAAATAAGACGTTATTTTGATTATAGTGATTATGAGTGGCTAAAATAAGAGTCCATTCTTATGTAGATGTGAGAGAGTAGACTGATTATGACTCACATCATCACTGGTCTTATTCAGCCAGTTTTAAGACCCCACAATGAAATAGTTTCATGTACACAATTTTGGGTGTTTTCTTTCTAATTGTGCAAAAGCGGCAACTCCTTTGAATTTGTACATGTCATCAAGCACTTGGTAACCGCTGCATGTCAAGGTTGCAAAATGCTGTGAAAACTAAAAATGTTAGAATGCGATCAAGACATGTCTATATAATGTGGCTAAAGTTGTAATATTCCACATCTTAATGCAGTTACTATATATTCTGATTACGATCCTATTCAGGTTAAGTTAATCAGAAAATGCTGTTTACACGATCAGCTCAATCGGAAATTAATATTGGTGTCTATGTAAACATAGTCATTGAGAGAGGTCAAGAGTAGGACTGTCAGAAGATGTAAATAAAGCTGCTTCCAAGCCGGTGTCCTGACTGAATGGACACATTTTCTCCTTTTCTGAGGCTCGCTCATTAAAATACTGTCATTCTAATGATGTGGAAAGCTAGCAGAAATAGACCATGACCTCCTTTACGTAATGATCCATACATTCTTACTGAAAGCTGTGTTTGAACATCAGTGTTTCTGACTGAATGATCTGCAGATGCAGTTGAAGGGATGACGTGGGGGTTTGATTTTCAAAACCCAGTTTTGCCCTCTCCTGTATCTGATGAAGACCTGCAGCTGTTTCTGACTGGATTCCTGCCATCAGACCAGTGACTTGGTCAAATAAGACTTTATTTGCTGACCTACTGAACTGTGTACTGTTGTGCAAGAAACACACTCAGGATTGATGAGCTATAAACTAAAACATGGAACCCCCAACGCACAAACACATAGACAGCACCATCTGTCGCTATAGCTTACCCCCTGGTGTGAATGCATGAATGTGGGTATGCATGCGTGTCTTGCTGAGTTAACAGTTCAAGGCAAAGCTACGGGAAACAAAAAGCCCTTCAAATGAATGGTTGGGAACATGACTATATCACTGGTGCTGTTTTTATTCCTTCAAAACATCTCAATCAGCTATCAACCTGCTCATTACATACATTAATTTTACTTCAGCCGCAATCTGCAATTAAATAATGTAATGAAACCAAGATGAGCGATGTAAAAAAAAAATCTTGCATCACAGACAACTGCGTTTTATAGTTTAATCTTTGAAATACTTCTGGTTCTTTTTAGTATATATACACACAACAGATATTATTTGCAGGCAAGGATGCTTATCAGCACAACACAAGGGAGAGAAGAGCTTTCCAACCTTATACGAAGGTCATGAATTTGAAAGAAATCTGGTGACAACAATTTCTGTTTGTTTTGATTCCCTTGGGAAACATGACCTGAGTTGTTTTCTGCTCCGCTCAAATACGAGTGAACTAGTTCTCCAGGTACTTGAAGGAAAAGCTGATGGCTACAGTCAACAGCTTTTTTTCATTCTGTACAGTATTACATGAGCTTTCTGGGTTGAACAGGAAAACAATGGGTGGAGACGGTTATAGTACTTCATCATGCACTGTTATGGTGCGATGTAAGAAAAAAATCGCCCAGTCAGAGCTGCGAATGTAAATTAAAACATGCTTGTGAGCCTCAGGTACTTTAAACACCTCAGAGACCACTACTTTGAATCCATACGTGTGAGAAAGAGGAAGCATTACAATACCACGGAAGACAAAATAAAGCATCAGCAATGCCAGATTTAAAATCTCACTACAACATCCTCTCGTCCAGGAAGTATACTCTCCCAAAAAATGTGCAGTGTTTGCTAAAAGCTGTGCTGATACTACAGCAGTTTTAACATCCTGTCTGAAATTGGGTTGGGTCTTACAATATTCTCATTCTCATTATATCACAAGATTTGAAAAAAAAAAGGCATATCACAGGATATTATTAAGGTTATCACTCAATATGTAATGATGCATCACATCACATCAACTCTGTGATCTAATGAGGAAGAAGGTGAAAAGAAACAAGATGGCACATAAAGTAGTGCAACAACTTGCTGTATCAGAAGTAAAGGCTCTTTAAATACCAGACGATCTGGTCTGAACATCAACACCAACCAAGGTTCCAGACCATAAATCTCCAATTCTCGGAAGTGCCGCATCTGGGTTAAATCTGCCCTTAATTCCTGCAGTCTGAGCAAAGCTTTAAGTGATAGCTGATTTAAAATGGATTTTAACTGACATTTCTGTGTTCAATTAAAATTAACATGTAAAGACACAAAATAAAAACACATAAGACAATTAAATTCATGCAGCAACATGTTACGTGATAGATCTCAAAAAATGATTCCATTTCCTACTTATGGTGTCAGGTGATAGACAAGAAACTGAGTATAAAGCAGGACTGAAGTGTAAACTGAAAGTCTAATGTTTACTGTGGGATTATCTCAGCGTGGTTCTTGTTTATTTATGCAGTGTAACAATGAAAAGCAGCAACATGCTTCTTCTGAGGGGGTGAAAACAAAACCTTTGTCAAACGGCACCTGCAGGTGTAGTGCACCTGTAAGTTCTGGCAAAAGTTCTGTAGAAGTAGGAACATACATGTACATACATGGATGTATATTAATGCCAATAATCATCCCTCTACCTTCCCCATATGCATATACGCTCTGCCTCTAGCTGCAACACTTTCATTGTCAGTTGATGATATCCTGAGGAGTTCTGCAACCTGTTAAGCTGGTAAGCTGTTTCCTTCTCTATAGGCCTGCATCCAAGGACAATCATGGGAACCAAAACAGTCATCATGCTGTGCTCTTGCTATTTATGAGGGAATCTGAAGATAAAATATCAACGTATTGGGGCGACGCATACCACACCTGGTAGAGCTGCTGCTCCAACGATTCTTAGATGCATCACAACTCAGACGTGGACTGAATAATTATAACACAGCTGGTTCAGGACAGACACTCATTAAAGGTCTGGTCGTCCTGTATGTGTTGGAGTCTGTTTCCTCGCCACTCCCCCTCTGACCTGCACTCACTTTACACTATAACTGTAAACACCAGCACTGATCACAAGTTATAGGACATGTACAGGACGGACATTTACTTTGTTTGTTTGAGTCTATCTAGAGTTTATTCAATTCAATAGCACTAAATCATAATATACATTATCTCAAGGTACTTTGCATAGAAGGTCAAGACCTTAAAATTGTATTTAATATAGAGAAACCCATCAGTTCCCACAATGAGCAGCACTTTGGCCACTGTGAAGCAGAATTCACCAAGCGTTGGATTGTTCACCCACAAATAGGGAACGTGAGCTGGGTTAGACCGTCATGACACAGGTTAGTTTTACCCTACTGATGATGTGTTGTTACAATAGTAATCCTGCTCAGGAAAGATAAATACGTTGGTTTAAGGAGAGTGAGTGTTTTGCATAAAAGGGACTCCACGTTGACACTGTAGAGCTGGTTTTTATGAGACATGTTTAAACCTGCTACACAACACGAGATGTAACATGATGCGCACAGACAGGACATCACAGGAGTCATGATCCGACACCATTGATTAATAACTTAATACATGTGGTCAGTTTGTGTGTGAAGAGGGACAGAGACCACCACACAAAAACACACGAACACACTTCTGTAGACAGAAGTTCTTCCTGCAGATTATAACAGATTATGTGTTTGAATGTCATTCTTGCAGAAGAAGCAACGCCCTGTTTATCCAGGAACACAAATATAAATTCAGCAGGTTTTTTATAAAGATCAGTGATTGGAAAACATCAGAGGAGCAGAGTCATTTGTTGACCTACGCAGAGTAATGTGTCTCAGTGCAGTGGCGCTGATATTAATGAATATATTATTGTGATCTATTGATATTGACTTGTATGAAAAAACAAATCGACTAACCTTAATTGAATTTTTTTTTTTGTAAATTGCAGCACACTTGTAATAACAGTAACAATCTAAAATATATATATTTTAAAGCACAAATAATGAGACTAGTGAAGATGCACACTTTTGGTAGTCACACAGTGATAAATGTATAAAATTATTTGAGGCATCAAGAGGCATCGATCGCCCTTTTATAATCGAGTTGCGGCCCTCTGAATCGAATGGTATCGTGAGGTGCCTACAGTTTGTGAGTAAAGCACCAAGTCTCTCTCTGTGTCTCTGTGTCTCTGTGTCTCTCTTTCTCTCTTTCTCTTTGTGTGTGTGTGTGTGTGTGAAAGTCACTGGGAGCAGAAGCAGAGCTCAATCTTATCTTGTGTTTAACAGTACACACACACTTAAAAAGGGCTGTACCACCTTGTACCAGACTTAGGGATTCAGAGCAAAATGAGGGAGAGGGGGGAGCACAGTCAGGAACTTAAAGTCATGTTTGTCCGTTATGATGTACTGAATTATTTAACATGAAAAGACAAGAGATATTTCAACAATCTGTCATCTAATATCTAAAGCTTATTAAAACTAAAGTTTTCAAATATGAAGTAATGCTTCAATAGGCAGTGGTGGAAACTGAAATAGTAAGACAGATTTGAAAGAGCATTTGTTCACCACACCCTTTAGAAATATCAGGGAAGTGGTACATGTGTTATAATCTGACTGTATGACCTTAGTCAGGATGTTTAAAATATAGGTGTGTGAAGGTACACAAACATCTTGTTTGGGTAAGTACCTCGGTTTTGAGGTCACAGTTCACTACTTTTGTCGGTACAGTGGAAACAAGGAAAAGAAAACATTCAACTGATTTGGAGTTTTTTCCCAAAAAAATGAACTTGTCCACATTGTGGACCATGGACCAAAGGGTGACCATGCTAGCACTAACAATATCTCCCACTGTGGAGAACACTCTCAAGCTAAGGACAGAGGTTTATAGAGGGCTGGTGTGACTTGCTGGCTGAAATGCGGACGAGAGGGAACTCAATTACGTTTTTGAACCCTGCGTTCTGAACAACAGGAGATGGTTTCATGTATGGTACATTATGGTGGTTGTTAACGCTCCTTTGCTAAAGTTGTTGGAATTTGAGACCCGTATGTACATAAATAAGTTCTGCACGTGGACTCGCTGCATTCATTCAGTTCTCATACCGAACTGAAAGACCAGTACCAAAACTTTTCAGTTCTGACACATGAACTTATGCATTTAGCTTCTACTATAAACTTTAAAGTCAGGCTAATACCACTTTAACACCAAAAATAACAAGGATAACTGGGTTATTGAAACGCAACTAAACCTGCTAGAATAAGGCAGTTGCCTCTTTTCCCATTGACAGTAATGGAGTTTGCCTTTCTGTTTTGTTTCCTGGTGCATCATGTTCAACATCACTGATGCATCGTAAACTGAGGAGCTTTCTCTCCAAATTAGCCCATTACCCTAAATGTCTTGTTTCCATCACTGTCAGCCAGGGCCAGAGCTGATACAAACCCATGTCTACTGCAGAATCATTTGAACCGGAAGTATCCATTCCCATTGCAGATAAAAGCCAGGTGAGTTATGTGTTAGTTGGTTATTTGACCAATAGTCAACCAGCCCCTTGTTTCAGCTGGCTACGACAGGTTCCACTGACTGATAACATTAAAGTGCTTAGCAAATGTTCAAACAGCACACTAGAATTAAACCTGTTAATTAGCCATGGCCAGGGAGAAATCATCAGATAGACAAGACCCTGATTTGGTGACACATGTTGTTTTGCAGCTTAACGGGTCTCAATCAGGTCAGAGTGAAAATGAGAGTGAGCGAAAGAGCATTCCAGAGAACAGAGGACTTCTGTATTTTGTCCGTCCTCACCTCTCTGCTTCACTAGCCTACTCTGTGTGTACGTGTGTGTCCATAAAAATCAGCATTGACCTCGTCACCATAGCGATGTGACCTAATACCTGCTTGTAGAGCCCATCTGAAGGTCAGCCCAGAGTTTCAAAGGATCAGAATGATCACACAGTCCGGTGTGGTAAACTTTACAGCAGTGGACCAATGAACAACATTAAGTGGCTGGACTGATAACACAACCTACAACTGAAGGGAATGTACCTTCTGTTGGTGAGTTAGATATGGAGCATTTAAGTGACCGCCCACTTTTAGAACGGCTCTGGCTCCAGAGGTAAATTTCCCAGTCATTTTCTCCATTGATGTTTCAGAGTTTTAGGCCTGGAACCAAGCAGACTAGCTAAGAAACAAATAGTGACCATACAACATTTGACCAAAAGAATAATATATGTAAAATATAATAATGGAAAACGATAAAAATACTATTTATATTTTTAAGAGTGAAGGAACTATGCATCCCATAAACCATTGCAAATCCCTTGCGTCCTCCTGGACGCTTCTTCTTGTTGTTAATGTAAAGTTGCAAAACATTGTGGTTTGTGTCTTTTATGCATGTATATAGCGATTGAAATAGTGTATAGTGTAGTGACCTAGCATAGTAACGCCGAACAATCAGATCGTAGCTGTTGTGGTAAACATTTTCATGGTAACAGCAACCCCCACCAGTCAGAGATGTTGCTATTACACCTGATGATTGTGGGCAGTGTAATACTTCCCCTTTGTGAATGACACATTTTACTTAAAATGCAGTTGATCTCACAGACTTGTGGCGTTTAAAGGAACATATAACAGTGTTTCACAATCTCATGAAAATTAGGATTTCAGAGAGCCACACTGTAATAAGAAGCTCCTGTTTAAGGTAGATAAATTGTGAACTCCTCACTATGCTTCCACACTGTATAAGCATTATATTGATATGTAATTGATTTTTGCTGTAGTGCTATTGATAATATATATATAGTGATAATTAATCATATTGTTTTATTGCCCAGTCTTATTCTCAATGGTTTTTTTTGCCAAGACAAAAAAGAGTATGTGTACTTGTGCCATATCGTTGCACTCTCTTGTTTACAACTAGGTTTTGTTCAGCAGTATTCCTGATGCTATGAGGGACGTGTTGTTACTTTCTTATAGCAAGTCACTGTAAATCCAGTCCGACCTGAAGAAATGGCTCTGCCCAGAGGTCGTATTATAATATATTGTCTTGCAAATTCAAATATGGCAGAAGCTCACACAAGCATAACCATTACATTACATTTAGCTAAAATTACCTGCATCACCACCCACTCCTTGCAAGAAACCACCTTTAAACTTTTACAGAAACGTTTCCCCCTTCTTTGAATTCAACATAAGATCAAATGTGCAAAGCAACCAATCCTGGATACAACAAACGAGAGTTGTATTTCAAAGCTATGTTTCACTGTTCCACTGCCAAGTTTGTTTTCAATGGTTGTGCTTCCCTGAGTCTAACTAGTCATTACATGTTTGTTCCAATGAATCATCTACCACACAAAAGAATGAGCGATGATGACAGTGTGACAGATAAACTGCCAAAACAGCACAGTGGTATCATCGGATCTTTGCTGACAGCCCCAGGCAAACAGCATGACACTGCAAAGGGAGAATCATTCACTACCGTTGGGCGATTTCAGTGTCTTTGAGGACTGCACCTTGTCACTGATAACAGTCATGAGGTAAAGTATTACACTGTACTTTCTTCAAACTTTAAACTCTTCGATTGCATCCTAGCCGAAGTATTTGAAATTTTTGAAGCTAAGAATCTGAACACGCCTGAACCACTGGAATTACTTATAACTTTTCCCATCTGTGTCAAACTCTAGCATGTTTGTGGGATATTTAACTTATACAATGCAAACAAAAATGTGAGGATTAGAAATCCCATGGAAACTGGAAAATGTATAGCAGGGAAATCCACTAATACTGGTTTCAATGGTATCTGAGCAATGTAATGTCGGCACAACCCAACACATACCGTTCTCTGACAGAGATAAGGAGGTTACATTTGAAAAATATGGCAGTCACTTGATCCTTTACTTTGACTGCGGGTGCACAGCAGCTAATGATACGTGCTCGGTTAACCAGAGGCGACTTTTAACAGTTTGTATTGCATTTAAATAGACTTTGCTTTACCTCTTGACTGCACTTTACCGTGATATTACAGCAACATCGGCCAACGCAACAGCATGTAAACACAAACCTCGGACAACGAAGCTAGAAACTAAACAGTCTTCTGCTATCAAAGTGCCTGACGTCAACACGTAACGCTGATATTATGGAATAAAGTGATCGAGGCTCTGTCAGTGTTTGACAGCTTGCGGAAGAGCTACATGCCAGGTGAGGAAGGTTAGCTAAGAGAAATGAGTGTTTTGTTTAGCCACTATCAAACTCCCCCACAAGTAGCTGGGCATGAAGCTAGTTAGTTTAACCACCCGTAAAGACAAACTGCCATTAGTTAGCATCAATATTCGACACGAAGTTGGGCAGTGCCACAGAGACTACACTTATTCAACAAGCGTGGGTTCGTTGCGCTGAACGTTATCGGGCTAGCGTTAGCAGCTAACTAGCTAGCTGGCTGCTTCCTGCGGCACCTGTTGATAACAAAGCCACTTCAGCGCAGGAGCGAGAAGCCAGCGACACTCACTGTGTTCCTGAGCCGTCCACCTCCTCCCTCCGCGGGCGGATCCAACCGGGAGCTCGGGGATAGGATAGAGTCTTTTTTTTTTAAAGTCCAACCTGGAAACTCGGGTTTGGTTCTTCAAACTGCGGTGACAGGCTGACCGCTGGTTCACTGCAGCGGCGGCGCAGAGCTCTTCCTGCCGCTCCTCCTCTCAGACTGTCACCTCCAGCTCCAGACAGGGGGGGGGGGGGGGACTGCATACCACACTCGCATAAAACAACGACGCTGATTGGATGCAGCGATCCTCCCGAGCCAATCGAAGGCGCTGCTACATCCGTGGAATGCAAGCGCGTGAACATTGCACAGTGGAGAGGTTCTTCTGATAGATCAGCATGAGGAGAAGAAGCCAACTTAACTTCCAACAAAGACAGAGCCCACGAAAAAGCATGCGAATTGTGATAGTTTACCTCGTGTGCTTGATATGATCAGGTGTATCCCAAACTCGAATGCCAATTCCAATTTAAAACGCAAATTACCCTACAAAACTATGCATAGATGCACTTTATTTAACGTTTGTGTAGCAGTAGAACTTTTTGTGTTGTTTTTGAATACCTATTTGTTACTTTGATAAACTTCATCACCTTTATTAAAACGTTTTTTTTGTGTGATATCTATTGTTGAAGTTTCATGTTGCAGCTGAACACCCCTCACCTCACCCTCTCCTTCCAAACATGAACCTTCATTTGTCATAACAACTCAAAAGGTGTTTAGTTTGTCCAGTCTGGACTAATGTAAAAACATGGTGGCCTCCGTAGAGAGGGTCCCCTCGATGTAAATATAAAGTATTTAACTATAAAGGGCCTTTTCTGGGGTAAAGAAAACTACAATTCATACAATTTAGATGAAACAAACTAGTGAAAACATCATGAGGATTATTCTACTTTAGATTTCTGCCAATAGATCTCTTTCACCTAAATCTTACACACTGGACCTTTAATGCCAATCCCAATTTAAAACACAATTTACACTAGTTCAAAACTATGCATAGATGCACTTTATTTAACGTTTGTGTGGCAGTAGAACCTTTGGTGTTATATTTGAATTCATATTTGTTACTTTGATAAACTTCATCACCTTTATTAAAACCTAAGTAAATTTAACTATAGCTCTATAAAAACCAACCTCAGGCTTTTACTAAAAATCAACACACAAGTGTCACCACCAATGACAGCCTTGTATTTACTGAACCTTTATGTATTGTGGTGCCTCATGTAGTAAAAAGTTCACACAAAGGTATTGTGCATTATTTGTTGTGCTTTACTACTACTGTGACTAATAATAATAATAATTGTATTATATTATATATTGTCAATTAGGTGCAAGCAAACTCTGGTGCACGTACTTTTAATTGTATATTTTCCCTGTAAAATAAACAATAGAAAATACAATTACTTTACTTAACAAATTACTCATATTAGTCTTTCATATCACCATGTACATTATATTGTTTAGTGTCATGTTTGTTTAAAGGTTCAGTGTGTAGAATTTAGTGACATCTAGTGGTCAAGTTTCATGTTGCAGCTGAATATCCCCTGCTTCACCCTCCCCTTCCAAACATGAAAGAGAACCTGCGGAAACCTTCAGTTGTCAAAAAAACTCTAAAGGTGTTTAGTTTGTCCAGTTTGGACCAGTGTAAAGAACATGGCGGCCTCTGTGGAGAGGGCCCGGTCCCGATGTAAATATTAAAAATTTAAATATAAAGAATTCACAGTAGAAACACAGTAGTGGCAACATCACTAGGATTATTTTATATTCAAATTCTGCCAATAGATCCCTTTCAACTAAATCGTATACAGTGGACCTTAAATGTACTTCTGCATATTTTTTTCTCTTATTTTATGGTGTTGTTTTATTATGGGAAACACTTTATGACTTTGCACTGGCAAAAGTGCTATATTAATTGAACTTTACTCAGTTTCAACCATGTTACTATTATGACTACTGCTTCTAGTACTGTGACTACTACTACTAATAATAATTGTATTTTCATTGTGATGTAAATTCACTGCAAGCAAAGTCCAGTGCAGTTTTTTTTTTAAATTTTATATTCACCCTGCAAAAATAAACAAAACATTTACATTAAAAAAATTACTGATATTAGTCTCTGTTTCATCATTTTCATTGTATTGTTTAACCCCCATTCTTGTTCAATGTCTTTCTGCAATTTTTTTTAACTGTGTTACAACTTTTATGGTGTTATTTTATTTTGTGAATCACTTTGTGACTTTGCTCTGGCAAAAGTGTTGTATTAAATGATCTCCACTTACTTCTTTTCAATAAAAATACTGGGACAACAATAAGAATGAGGACAAAACCAATTTCCAAACTCATGAGAACAGATGTAGTTCTCTCAAAAGAAAAATAAGAACTGTTTATATGTGTTGAGGTGATTTACATGTGGTTTGAATGTCAGAAGGAAGTCCATTTTCATACTCAACGAATAACAACGCACAAATAAGTGCAACAAATAAGTTACATTTAGTGTTGATCTTCACCTTACGACTGATGCTGGATCAGAAAATAAGTTTGACAGCAACGCCTGTACCAATCAAATGTACTGGATTGGAGCACACTTGTGCTTGTAGCCCCACAAATATTTAATTTTCTTTCCTCAACATTTCTTCTTTCTCAGACAGACCGGTAGTGCAGGGATGATGTGCAGCACAGTGTCAGGGCTTGATGTGGACTCCTGACATCTGTGTCATTACCAGGTATACCTCACCCCACACATACTCATCCTCTGGGTTTGGCACCTTGGCCATAAATGTAATAGGTTCAGATAAATTGTCTCAGTTGTTAATGAAGTCAGTTAAGATGGTGTAAGTAGTCATATTCTTGCCTCCTTTGTCTGTCAAAGCACTTTGTAAACTCTGTTTTTAAAGGTGCTATATGAAGAGTTATCAGTATTATTAGAAAATGGTAAATTCTGCTATTGTCTGTAGACCGGTTTAATGTGTCTTTCATTTAGTTTACAACCTAAGAAAAGAACAGTTTGAGCTTTAAATACTCAATTAAAGTCAAATTGAATCAGTTTGGAGTATCTACTCTACTTAAAGCCTTCTGTTAACATGTATGTTACGATCATCACAAAGCTTGTTGTCTTTCACAGATTTTCCTTCTGAATGATTCAATTTCACAGACAAACTGGATATGAGAAATAATATCCACTTGTTGAAACAAAAAAAGTACAGAATAATCAGGATTATTTTTATTAATTCATCTTCAGTTTCAATAATATTACAGAAAAAAACATCCTCTTTATCATATCTATACAGTAGTAGTAGAATGCTGTGTCATTGCTTCATTACAAGTGCTGGTCATAGTTTATAGTATGTGCAGTGTGACACTGAGTTCAGTCCAGTGTTACGAATCACTCAGTACAAAGGCAGTTTAACAAGAACCTGCTTCTTCTTACTCAAATGAATCTATCTGGGATTGATTGGTCCTCCTTGGGCTGGTGCCAGGTCAAGCTCTGTTGCTGCATTCATGTCATTGTGGGTTTCCTGTAAATATGAGCTTCCGAATGTGCAATATAATAAATGAGTATTAATTCAGTTGTTTGTTTTTTTTTCAATTATTTTTTTTATTTGGATGTGGGCTTTTCACCCTGTTATTCCAATTTGTATTATGTGACATGAACCCAGCATGAGCCATTGGCAGATGTAAGGTGCATTTGAGGTAACTGGAAAGTTTCTGACATCTGAGCCAGAGGAGTGAATGAGAAGACTGTGTTGGTACCCGAGCCTGGGCTCTGAAAACTCATCCTACGCACCAGTAGTCACATCAAGATCTTTCATAAATGCAGCTTTTAGTCAGATCAGAAGACGTCCAGACGCTGCACCCTGGTCTCACGCCTGGGATCAATCCTGCCCAAAGAGAAAGACACCCCCCCCCCCCTTTAATGGGCATGCAAGTGTGTGGGAAGGATAAGAGGAGGATGTGGAGAGGGAGGAACGAGGAGAGAGGTGGAGAAAGACTGCGTCAGCCTATAAAGAGAGGGTCAAAGGTCAGAAACACTGACTAGTGTGGTATTCAGGTCATAGAGAGATTGTAGACACGAGCTTCTAATCTGGAAATAATATTCACTTCACTATGATCATCAGGAGGAATGACTTCAGAAAAACTCCATTTATGCCATGTTGGTGTTTGAAAGTACCATTACATTGAAAAATACTCGCTACAGCTTTGTACCAGCGTTTCCACTATGACCTGAATGCAGCATCAGACCTTTGACCATGAGGGGTTGCTTGGCACTGATCAATCTGACAGGAAGAATCAGAGGAAGTAGACGGGAGAAGGTTTGGTGCATTGGTGAATGCTTGGAACTCAGACTGCATATGATGCATTTCAGTGATCCTTGTTAACCGGTAAACAATTTTAAGGTTGGTCTTTAATCAGCAGGACACTGTCGCTCTACTTTTTTGTTGAATAAACTAGTCATGGGCTGAATCTCACACAAGGTTTTCTAGATGTCTCAGTGTTGCTCAGACTACAGTACAGTACATCAAGAGAGAAGCGGTCACATGTTGTAGTTTGATTTACAGCCTTGAACTGCACCGACTTCAACAAGCACCTTAACACCATTGTGGTAGAAATACACTAGTTGTACAGTTTAAGAGCACCTGAATGCGACATCCTGCTTTCAAGCGATGTCACGTCAGAGTTTCTCTGAGTTTGGAACATGTCTTGTCACGAAATCTTCTGTTGTCCACATTCCTGTGGTTTGTAGGTAAAAACTTGAAAAAGATGGAGGCTCCTGATTAGCCAAAACACAAAGCAAAGCCAGTCTCTGATATAAGCTGTTGACTAACTAGTAATCTTTGGCTGCTGACAGAAATATAATATTCCATTTTTTTTCCCACTAAATCCCATGAAAAGACCAAAACCATTTGTATTCCTATGTGACACAGTAAAAATCTACACACACACACACACACACAGTTCTACTGTCAGAGATACTCAATCTAGCACCAAACGATGAATCTGCTGCTGACAGCGACCCACAGTGAATGTCCTATTTACTTTCGTAGGAACTTATATTGAAGTAACATTTGCTAAAACTACTGCTATTCATGGGCCTTTTTAAAAGTTGGAGCAATACATTTGAGGTGAGTTCTGACAGTTGTAGGTTGATTCTGTTACATTTGGAAAGAGCGTGGCCAGCTGTCGACCCACAAACCCTCACTTCCAGTTTTCAATAAGTCTCATCAGAGTATTGTAGTTTCATATTTAACAGAGAGACATGAGGTGTCAATCTGCTCATCTAACTCTCTGAACAAAAGTGAATTTAAGCTTTTCCATCAGCCACAGCGGAAAGACCGTAAAGAGGGACAGAATGTCACAAACATAATGTTGGTTTTAGTCAGTGGTGGGATGAAATAAAGTACATTTAAATTCATTTTCTCTTTCACATTTACTCTACTACAAATATCAACAAATGTGTACTTTCTACTCCACTACATTTTTGCAATGCACCGTGTTACATGTTCACATTGTTTTTATGATTTTAAAAGTAATAGTAGTAACAACTAGAAGAGAATTCATCCAGTGATCCGATCACAGTGGGCATGTAACATTAGACCCCGCCTCCTGCTGCAAATCACTAACTAATGTAGAAGCTATACACGAACAATTGAAGTGAAAGGGATCTATTGGCAGAAACTGTATGTAAAATAACCCTATTTACCCTAGAATGGGCCAGAGTAGTCCAAACTGGACAAACTAAACACCTTTAGAGTTTTTAAGTTTTCCACAGGTTCTATTTCATGTTTGGAATGGGAGGGTGAGGTGAGGGGTGTTCAGCTGCAACTTCACCGCTACATGTCACTAAATTTTAAACACCGTACCTTTAAAAGATATTTAAAAGCAAGTACCTTTCCTAAAGGAGAAACATTAATATGGTCATTTTACTTCTACTTGAGTACCAATTTTACCTTCACCACTGGTTTTAGTCTTTTAATGGGATTTCATGACCATTTGAAAAATATAGAATAAAGTCAGCTATATCTTTTTTATAGTTTTTAAAATGAAGACAAAATAGCAAAGTATTTAAATTTTGTATTTGAAAACTTAAAACCTATGTAAATCAAACACCACTTGAATGCAGGGTCTGTGTTGTGTAATATATCATCGTGATTTGGTTCAGATTTGATGTCGGAGTAGAGGGTTCTGGTGTGGTGAGTGAGGATTGAAGTCCAGCCTCACTCTGCCTTAAAGCTGAGCCACTTACAAGAGTTGCATGGCTTTCACTGAGAGTCACAATGACATTCAGTGTCTCAGTATGGTCTCAAAGTGCTATCATACTGTATCGGGATGAAACAAATACAAAGGATCCTTGAATAATTTTTTCCTCTTTTTGCAAAAAATGTTTTTTTTTACTGTACTGGCACAAACTATTTCAGCAGCTTTGATCAGAAGATGTCCTTATAAGCCTTTAGATCATATAACTGTCAATATTCATGTTAGGGTCAGTGTGTTGTAGGAGGAGATGTAGTAATACTGCAGGGTTAGGGAGCTTCTATATCTCGACAGAGAAGAATTAGAAGAAGAAGAAGAAGAAGAAAAGAATTAGAAGAAGAAGAATTAGAAGAAGAAGAAGCTGCAGAGAAGTCAGGAGAAATGAAGGAAGGAAGGGAAAGTTTACATCTCTATATCTACCAGGGAAACGCACAAAGCAAATGAACAGGAAAGAAGAGGGAATGGTTACTACTAAGATGATAATATTCAATCAATAATAATAAATAGAATATTAATTAAGAATATTAATAATCATTATCTTCAGGATAGTAATAATAATATTACAGAATAAATTTCATATTTTATATATTTCTTTAACTTTTTTTTTTTCTTCATTGAAATACAGTGATCTCCTCAGAGCAGACCAATGAGGATTCAGCCCGCGCTGGCTCCAATTGGCTGTTGCATATGACATCACAGCTAATGGCGACCAGGTAGACATGCATCGCTTCCTGCCCCCGCCCATATCCTGTCCAGACAGGAAGTCCTGGCACTGCCATGGTAATCGGTAGCGAGTGACATTGAAGTCTGGGGATGAAAGCAGTTTGTTGGATAGTTAGTGGGAGGGTTTTTTCCTGCCTTTGTGACAGAGTGAAACATGTTGGGGAATAAAACAGATGACAGAGTGATATACCTGCATCATAGCCGTCCGATCACCATGACGTCAACGACCTCTCCCTTATGTAGCTCCACGTACTGCTCTGTTTTAGGGGGCAACATCAGCAGGCCGTTGGCGCTGCGCATTGACATGAGCCTACTGGAGACCTGGTTACCTGGGGAGAGCCACAGAGATCATGCATGTATGAGTAAGCTGTGCGTGTGTGTAATAACATATTTTTGATATGGAACTTTTCAATAAACAGGTTTACAAAGTGATTGAAATACAAAAACAATTAAAATTCATAGTGCAAATACAAACTTAAACAAGTTAAAGCAAAAGACAATACAACTCATTGAAAGACATTTTAGAAAAATGTGTTATTATAGAGGCAGTGGCAGCTTGTCTGATTAACAAAGGAAGGTTGTGGAACAGTTGTGAAGCCCTAACAGTAAAGTCCATACAACTCAGTCTCTACTCTGGCCCTAGGTATGGAGAGCAACAGCTGGTTAGCAGATTGAAGAGTAAGAGCAGGCGTATAAGGGGTGAGGAGGTCTACAAGGTAGGGTGGTGCAAGGCCATTCCGTGATTTAAAAACTAGAAATAAAATCTTAAAATCAATTCTAAGAACCATGCGTAAGCGGTGCAAAGGCAAAAATGGGTGTGACGGGATCACATTTTTGTGTTCATGTAAGAACCTTAGCTGCTGTGTTTAGAGTTGAAGGTGGAGAATGGAATGAAAGGAATGATTCTATCTGGGCAATACTGATTTGATGGAAATCTGAAATTGTACTTTGGAATTTTGGAAACACAATTCTTGCCTCATGGGTGTGCAAAGACCACATCTAACATATGTGTGTGTGTGTATGTGTGTGTACCTGTGCTCTGTGCCCAGGGCAGTGGCTCCTGGTGATGCCAGGTGAGAATACAGCGGTGATACTCAGGTCTGGGATCCAGCTTAACATCACAGGAAAGCTGAAATACACAAACACAAGGTTACTAGCATGTTACAAATGTGTCCAACTTCACTTCTTCTCATTTCAAGGAATAGTTCACTTATGAAATGTGCTTTCTCTCTGTGTTGAGAAGATCATACCATTTTCATGCCCGTATGCTACATATAACAAAACATTTTAACCATACACTACATTAAATTTTAATTACTAAACTTTAAAAGTCTGGGTAGATGTTTCACAGTTTCCTGCCTTTACGGAAAGCTAAGTGGCACTAAGCTGACTGAGCTACTTGTTCCGGTCACATTTACACGCCCACGGTTCCTTTCATATAAAAATAAGAGTCTGTGTCGGTCTTGGTTCCAGGTATGCATACCTGATCCTTCATTCTATTCCAGTATAGGTGAATTTACTTATTGTAACTGGAGCATGTGCACTTGAAGGGTTCAGTCAGCGTGGTCATGAATTTGGGACCGCATGTGTATGTATGCATAGGGGTCTGTGTGTACCCAAGCAAACATGAGTGAATAACAAACTTTACATCACAAGGACCACAGTGGACCCCAGTGGAACTTTTTGTGTGAGTGAGCGTGGACACAGTATCTTACAATATGGATTTGTTTTTAAAACGCCCCCTTTCAAACATCTAAAAATTTCTACAACAAAAATATTAATGTGTGCCATTTTATAAAACTTATCAACAGGCATCTGTGGAAAAACAAATTACAGTATTTACATTAATGTTAAGAGGTTTTGGGTTCTGAGACAGATTTTACACAGAGTGTATCGAACGTTAGTCCCCGTATGTTGTTGTCATATTATGTGTGTGTGTGTGTGTGTGTTAGCGCCTTACCCTAGCTTTAATGATAGTAGGTCTAGGATCCAGAATGCCTTGCATCTTCCTCAGAGCAGGAATCACAAACAGGTTACAAGTCACCACTGCAGACACTGGGTTACCTTTAAAACAACACAACACTGGGTTACTGAGGAGGAAAGCATGGACACTACTAATAACTGAGATATAAAGTTAGGAGAAATTTACTACAATCTATGAGTGCCTTTATACAGTGTAAAATGCTGGGAGAATAAATGTCTAATCAGTGTCTGCATTGTCTCCCTTTGCATTGAACATGGTGGTGTTGTAGTGTACATGCCTGTTATAACACACACATGTTCCTTTATATTTATGTACTTGGCGAATTAATTATTTTTGATGCCAGTCATAACCAGCAATGGAGACTGTGTACGAAGGGAAAGAAACTCCCTGTCAGCAAGTTTGGGAGTAACTCCCAATGAAAGAGCATTACAAGGTTGACTGAGCCACTCAAGCAGTTTTCAGACATGAACTCCAGGGGATGTCCGCAGCAGGAACAGGCAGGAACTGATGTATTAATTCCGCTGCGGAGATCATGTGCTTTTGTTCACAGCACATCGAAACCAGCATCGGCCTTCTTTACCAAAAACTCTCCAGACATCTTTCTGTCTGCAGGTTCCAGGTAATAAAATAAGCATGAACCAAGGTGCAAATGAGGATATGGAAAAATTGTCTGTGTGGAGATTCATTATTTTCTTCCAACTCCTCATTTAGTATTTTCTTAACATTTTCTGAAAACAAATGTTGAGGTCTCCGAACCTCACAGCATTGACAAATATGTATCTTATTCTAGTAATTATTCTGGTAATTTCTCACATAATACTAAACATTTTTTAGCCATGCCTCAGCTTTACCAGTATAAGGACACAGAACAATAGGTGCTGGTCAAGGCAGTGGCCTATTCAGAAGAGAGGATGACTCCAATCAACCCATAATCATGGCTCTCTAAGAGTCATGTACACATTTCTGTGGGTCTCTGACAAGGGTTTTATGGGTAACCATAGTTCAAAGAGGATTTGCAAGACTTAACAACACAAATCCTCAATATGAACAAAAACAACTTGTTTTGACCAGTTTGACTGTAGAACCGATGGTGAGGTCATGATGCTATTTGACAGATGACAACAATGAGGACAAGTGGCTGGTTAAGCAAGATTATGCATGAATATCCAATTTCACAGGTCACAGTGAGTATGGATATCAATATATTTACACTCATGTTTTCAATCAACTGAGGGGTCACCTGAGGTCAAAGTTTGGTGATGTACTTGGGCAAAGATGATACCCAAAGGACATTTAGGGTTTCATAGCATTGCCTGCAGGGAGCATAAGGAGAGTGCTATATACTTATATTTACAGTGTTAAAGAGCAATTTACACCTGGTGCTGCTTTGAAAGTAATTTTATCTTTACCTATTTATAATTATTTCTCTTTTTCTGTATTGTGTTTCAAATTCAGTTCAAAGTGCATTTGTCTGTATAACTTTGAATGACAATACATTTAATTGACAATGAATTGAAGTTTTGAAGTTGAGTTTCTGTCAATGATGATGAGTTGAGGTCATTTCTGTTGCTCTGCTGAATACTATCAATTTGGCCCAGTCAAACTTACCATGGCAACTCACATGTGATGCCATAGAGTGACAGAAAAATTTTAATCTCAAGAACAATACTGTGGAGGTGAAGGGGCGGAGAGAGCACCTTCACCTGCACCACAGAGGATCAATCAGCACAGGTGAGAGCTGTTAGCTGATTGTTCCTCAGACTTGAAAAGGAGGCAGCAGAGCTGCCTCGAAAAAGGAGAACGCACTAGAGAACACTCTGGAGAGAGAAGGACACACACTGGGAGTGAGATTGGTGACGCTGAAGGTCCAGCAGATAGTGCTGGACCTGTTAAGTTCCATGTTTTGTGTACGTTTCAGTTTCACACTAATAAAGAGATGTTGCTAAACAAGCAATGGTTGGACTGGTTTGTCTCTGGCTGTCGTGAGGGGAACCCCGTGGCGTGGTCGAATGCCACAAATACAATATTAAAAGGAACCATCTCACTACCTGATCAATATCATTGTCAAGATTTATGAAAATAAAATTCACAGCAGTTTTTGAGTTTTGCTCCAGAAATGTAACGATTACAGACGGATAGACATCCCGATCAGACACTGATCAAAAGTAAGCTCATGTATCCTTTATTTGCTGTGGATGTGTATGCAGCATCAATGTTACTTTCAGTTGTCTGTCTTCAATGTTGCTATCAGGAGGATATAACAATAAAACTCATGTTTGATTTGATGCTTTGGAATAGGCGTGTTAGCTAATGATAGCATGCAACCAGCTACAACCAGTCACTTAAGAGATTAAACATGCTGAGTTAGTAGGTCTGGAGACCGGATTTCTTCAAGAAGAGAAGAGTAAAAGTTCAGTAAGATGAAACCTGAAGTCATTAAGTTAAACTGTCTATTACAGAAACATTTTGAACCTTGCGACCTTGAACAATAATAGCATATAACTCGAGACCATGAGTCTTTCCTCTGGCAAAATTTGAAAGACTTGTGGCATCACATCACTCTAGCATATGCACTTTAAGCTACAACTGTCACCAGTTTGTGCGTGTATGCTACTAAGTGCTTCTGACTTTGAGTTGCAGGTGCTTTTATGTTGAAGGTTACTCAAAGGAAATGAAGACAAAACAAAAGGGAAAATATCTTGCACATCCTTGAACTTCTTCTTGTTTGTTCTGTTTTAATACAAATAAAGTTTAAATTCTTAACTTCAGTTACTTGTCACCTAAAATCCTGATTCATGAATTGGGATCATGCCTGAGCCAACGCATACAGTTGGTTACATGTATTAAACTGAACGTGGCTTCATATGAATAACGTCAGTGTGTGAGGAGCTAAAACAGTTCTGATCAATCAGGGTCTAGGTGATTGGACAATGATGAGATACACACTTACTGGCAACACTGACACAACACACACAAGCAGTAATTTCAGATAGAAATACGGTACCTGGCAGAGCAAAGATGAGTTTCCGAGCTCCATCAATGTCAGCTGTGGCAAAGGTAGTAGGAAGACTGAAAAACAGAAACATGCAGATGGTTACCTTACTTTTAGTAGATGTGATCATATCATATCAGACTATGATGAAGTGCTTAAAAGTGTAATACTGCAGAGATCCAGCAGGGGCTGGGTCAAACTGGCTCCAAGAAATCTCTGGCTCCATAGACTGCCATTCAAACGACAATTTCTCCCATGAAAAATGTCCCATCTGTGATTATGGTCTCAATCACTGACACAGCCGCTGAGACGGGCCAGACGAGAGAGAGATTCACCAGAGGAAAACTTTATTTACATTGTGATCACTCAGTTCACTGACATTTACTCTGATTCGGTTGGTAGACCTCATGTACTGTATATGGAGCAGCATATTTGGAGCAGTAAAAGCAGTGGTAGAACTGATTTTTACTAATAGACATAAGTAGTATTATCAACAACAGTAGAAACTGCAGTAGCAACATTAGCATAAGTACAAGAAATGGTCATAGTAGCAGTAAAACTGTGAATAATAGTAATATTAGTAGTAGTAGAAGTATAAAGAGTTGAAGCAGAGATGGAAGAGAAAGCAGCAGTGCAAGAAACTAACCCAACTAGTACAGTTTCCATATCCATGACTTATTTTTCCAAATCAAATGTCACAGTGACCTTTACCTTTGACCACTGAAATCTAATAAGTTCATCTTTAAGTCCAAGAGAACATTGTACCAAATATGAAAGACATTCCATCAAGGCCTTCTTGACATATTGCGTTCACAAGAATAAGACAGACAGTCTGAACAAAAACATAATGCCTTCGTTATGAACAAAGAGGTTAGTATTGTTTCTCACCAGGGGTCAAGAGGAAAAAAAAAACCCTGTTTCCTCCATTTTTAATGTTTAACCCCGTCCCCCGTCTTACCCTGGCTTCATAAAGACTCGACCAAAGTGGATCTGAGCATGTAGATCAATATCCAGCACCTGCTTTAGGTAGTCCTGACAGACAAACGTGAAAAACAACAACATTATAAAACTGAACTGAGTCAATAGAAATGAAAAGCAATGATGACAAATGATTGGGTAAACCTCATAAGCTGTAGTTGTTGATGTCATTTTACTGGTTCCAAAGATTAATGTAATCATAATGACGTGATGATGATCAAATTATGTTTCAATCTTTTTGATTTTTAGGTCATGTCTACCAAATTTTCGGACTTCTTTATGACGTCTTCATCACATCACATATCATATTGTAGGTAATATGTCAACATACGCTTTAAATTGTCTCTGTTATTTGTGGGACAAAAATATTTTTATGACCATTATTTTGTTGACCTTGACCTTTAACCTTTCAGCTCCAAAAGCTAAGCATCTGGTGATACTGAATGTTGGCATACAGCACAACAACAAAAAACGCAAAGCTGAATCAGGCAGATATAAATACCGTGCATAGGAATTGTTTTCCATTACATTTCACCTCCTTAAAATGTCAGTGAATTCTTTGTTTAATTAGAGGAGGTGGTCTTAAGTTTGCGGTACCTTCTCTCCCATGGACACGCCTCCTGAGGTGATGATGACGTCGGCACGACTGATTCCCTCATGGAGAGCTGACAGCAGATCGTCAGGGCTGCAGGACACATCAAACCAGTTTACTAATCCGGAGGAAGCAAGTGAGCTGTAAAATGTCTCCTGTGGCTGTGGAGAAGCTTTTGTGAAGTCTGAGAAAATAACTACATTATAACTACTGACAAACAAGAGATGTGGCATTTGAAAGAGCATTTACCACGCAAGGAGATTTAAAAAGATGTCAGTCAAGTGGCATTATGGGAAGTGCAGGATTATGTTTTTTATTCAACCGTAGTCTTTCAGTTTGAGAGCAGGATTGATTTCACGTTTCAGATTTTGTAAACACTCAAATATACCATGCTTGTGCTCAGATTTGCTCTGCTTGCTCAGGGTTGCCTACAGACCACTGCCACCATGCTGAAGCTGTATGCTTTTGATTTATACGTCAAATAATGTGGAGCATCCAAGCTTTTCAGTTTTGACTGGAAGAATGGCAAATGTCACCGATTCACCTGCATTAGCATAGAGTTGATATGAATATTATAGGTTTGTCACTTTAGTAACTGCAAGCAATAGCATCGGTTTATTTAAGATCTCAACAATGTCATTACAATGACATCCCCGGCAAAACTGTATGTTGTGTCTGTTTACATCGAGGACTACTGATGATGTAACACCTTCTTGAAGTGCTGTCCCAATTCATAGGGGAAGATTTCAATCACTACCCCTCTATCTGTGTTTCAAGGGCAAGATCACCCTCGAGTCAAGGGGTAGGAAGAATGGGTGAAATGGGATTGGGTCTAAGTCTGATCCAGCTCTATAAAAGTGGAATATTAAATCACAGAACAAGTATTTTAACTGTATCAAAATTAAGTTAATAGAGTAAGACTGGTCAAGTAGAATTACCACCAAGTAGAACTGTTTGTCTCAACCAACCAGTCAAGGTGCAGGAATTGTGGTAAGAAGGGAGGGTGTTGAATAATGGCCAGAGGAACATTATGATGTCACAGTAGAGTGGCTTTGACCTTTGACCAACAAATCTACTCAGGGTACCTTTGAATCTAGGTGAAGAATTTGAAGACATTTCTGGGAGATGTGGAAGAATCGATGGACAAACCATCTCCAGCATGGCGTTATAATCAGTATGATCCAAAGGTTAAAAATAAATATCAGTTGTTGGGCAAAATATTACAGCACAAAACTGTACAAGGTTGGATACTTTTGTGAGCTACATGTCCTGAATCTGAGATGTTCTTTGTCAAAATAAAAGTTCATACTTGTCTCCAACGATGCCCAGGTTGATAGTGGGGTATCCATGCTCCTGGATGGTGGCCAGAAGAGTGGAGCGGTTAGAGTCTCTGATCTTCCCTGGGTGGAGGTCATCCTCTGGATTCAACAGCTACACACACACACAAATATAATCACCTTCCACCTTCCATCACCACAGGTGCAAATATCAAAATAAAGGTCTGAGTGTATTTGCATCTGTTTATTTGCATGTACCTCATTTCCAGTGGACATCACAGCCACCACAGGAAACTTGTGCACGCTGACCTCAGTCACTCCAACTGTAGCCAGTAAGCCGATCTCTGACGGGCCCATATGCGTTCCTTTAGCCAGCACACACTCACCTCGCCTGATGTCATGCCCTATTGGCCTGAGGAACACACACACAAACATTACATCCATAACAGTGGCTTTCTAATGCAGCTTTAATAGCAATTAGCTTCCACTAGTTTGTTTTTACCTGATGTCCTGTCCTGGCCGGGCCTGGACCATAATCCTCACCTCCAACTCCTCTGTGCCCTGTAAGAGACAAATTGTCAACATCATTATGCTCACTATAAAAACATATGCTATCCACAGCAGTAATGTAGCCAGTGATCAGAAAACATCCAAAGTGGTGTTATTACATCCTCAGACTCCCTCAGCAGCTCGGTATCTTCTACTTGGACCACAGCATCAGCTCCACAAGGAATGGGAGCACCGGTCGTCACCCTCATCACCTGACCTGGCATCACTGTATGGGTGGGCTGCACACAACACACACAGAAGGACACACAAAGTGTAATTAGTCTGATAGTTGTCAAGTGCTTCTTGCATTTTACTCATTTTACGTTTACTTCAGAAATCTGTTGAGCATGGTATACAGTAAAATATTGTCACTGAATAAAAGTGTGATAAGGTGCAGTAGTCACATTAGTAGCTGAGGTAGTTAAGTGGTACTAATAGTCATAGCTTTAGCTTTACAACTGCAAAGTTAATATATCCTACTAATAGCGAGATCTACTCAGGAGGGAATGGAAGATCGAGTTACTAACAGAACTGAGGCGGTCTCATCTGCTGCTATAGAAGTTAAACCACACATTTCTGAAGCACAGGAATGCACCTCAGAGGCCAAAGACACAGAAAATAAGCTCCAGACTTGAGTAAAGATTGATGTGATTAAAGCACAATTGTCAGAAATGTAGTTCATAAATAAATGTGTGCCATTCTCACAGCAACTGTAATCCACAGCTGTAAAACTATAATTATATTGGATAATAACTTTCTCCTTCTATTAATGAAATCCCTGCAGCCACCTGATGGAAGCAGGACAGATATTTGTCATAGACGTGCAGCCTGGGGGATCTAAACTATGCTGAAACTAAACCCCTTAACCACCACATCTTCGACTATCAGAGACATCCCCCATTCTCTTCTGCCCCATGGCTGTCTCTCTCTCAAACACTGTTTGAACTGCTGGCAAGGTGGTTCAAACGACTCTTTGGTCATCAGAAAACTCTGGAGGCGGGAAGCATCTATTTCCTATGACATATTAGGAAGGCAAGTCTTAGCCCCGCCTCCTAACAGCGTTCTCAATGTTCTCTCACTTCACCCAAAACTTAAGGGTGAAATTACACTTAAATTATGTGACATCAGGCTGCCAGAAAGAAACAACATACCCTACTGTCAGACAAAACTTGATATGCCGACAGTTTCTGCAACATTTCATCAAACTAACAAGAACCAGGGTGGCAGATGGGGTTTTTATGATATTTTTACACCTTTTAAAATGTTTATTATTCTAGTTTTTATTGTATTTATTCAACAATATTGCATTCATTCAAGAATTGTAAGGTCAACGTGGGACTACTATCGTTCTCCCAAATCTGTAACATTCTGTGTCTACCGCTCTTCCCCTTTTATGTATTCTATGTTATGTCTTATTTTCTATCATCCTATTTTGCAAAACCACTTGCCCTCCAGGGACAAATAAAGCTGAAGTTGCAGATCCATGAAACAATATGATTTCCTTGTTGAAACACTGTTGTCAGGTTTCAGTGTGATCACCTGAGCCGATTCAGATCAACAACACCGGTGATGTAACTGGTTTAAATGTGGTTTAATAAGGGGACTTTTGGGCCGGATGTATATGGTCACTGAGTGCCATTCTAGTTTGTTTGTTTGTAAGTGAATTAGCAGGATTATGCAAAAAGTACACTACGGATTACCACTAAACTTGGTGGAAGGATCGGGTATAGATCAGGAAGAACACATTAAATTATGGTGCAGATCCAGATCAGGGGCTGGATACAGGACTTTTTTAAATGTTCTTTAATATTGCGAAAAAATAATGTTAGTGTGTTAGAGCTGACCTGTTGTCCAGCCTGTGATTCTCCCATGATGAAGCGGTCTCCTGGGCCATCAGCAGCTACAGGTCAATGAACATGATGTTAATCCAGTTAATTATGAAAATTAGACCATGATTATTGATTCTTTCAACGTTAAGAGGCAGCTAAGATGAAAGGTTACAGTTTGCTCTTTAATTCACTCAGTGCCAGCAGGTTAACAAACATACGTTAAATGAATAGATGGCATTCATTTTCATGGATGCTCCGTCACATTAATCTGGTGTTAAAAAATGAGATCGGATTGGTGGTGTTACCTCGCACTGCATAGCCATCTTTAACAGAGGCGGGGAACGGAGGAAGGTTGTCTTTGGCGTAGATGTCCTGAGCGAGCACTCGACCCAAACCGTCTGCAGAGAGCGGCCACCAACCAGTAACAACAAATTTACACAATAATGATAACGTGAATGTGTGCATAGTTGACAATTGAGCACAAAACTGCTGCAGACGACTGACATCAGTTCATCTTCTCCCCTGGGTTCTTAAAAGAGCAGCAGGCAGAAAGTAGACAGGTAATGTAGAGAGACTCACCTCTGTAGTTAATGACTTCAATTCCCAGAATAGGTGTCATCTCTAGAACAGTGATGAAGGCTTTGTCCATTGACGTCAATGGGAACGGGGACATGCGATGACGGCGTGCCACTTTACTGATGTCCACTGCACTGTGGCCTGCACACATACACACAGAGAATGGGTGTGAGTAAATGGTTGATATGCTGCTGTGGCTGGTAAATAGTCTGTATTTATAGAGCACTTCTCTATTATTGATGACCAATCAAAGTGCCTTTCACTATTACACACACGTCCAAACAGTTCATCTACTTGGAGCACTTTCTCGATCACACACACAATAGTGACTCAGCCGTCAGCTTTAATTTGGGGTTCAGTATCATGGACATCACAGCAGGTACACGGAGTGGGGGTGACTGTTGTTGAACCGCCATCCTTATGGTTCGTGGACGACCTGCTCTACCTCCTGAGCCACAGACACCCCAAAATCTTTGTCACCCGCTGTAATCGACTTTGTATTGTTTGCAAAATCTTGATGACTCAACTTCTCTGTTGGATCTGGATTAATATAGCATTATGTAAAATGCTAGTGACAAATAGACAAAACAGGTTTTCCATCAAACAGCATTGCTGCACTGCAATGTAGATTAGAAAACATATATATATATATATATATATATATATATATATATATATACATATAATGATTGGAAGGGAATTTGAATGCAACACTTATTGCTGGATTGTCCAATTTTGTCTGTTCTATAACCAAACAACAGCTTGGCTGAGCATCCTTCAACTCTGGCAGCAAAACAAACCAGTGAAAAACATGTTGTGATAATTATTACTATTATTAAGACTTACTCACAATGAGATTTTTTTTTTACTTAACTGTTTACTCCTACTAAGATCGACCAAGTAAGAAACTGAATAAAAGTGAATATCTCAGCATATTTCACTCGTTGGTGAGAGCTAAAAAAGGCCAGAGGACGCAGGACAGATGTGGATCAACAACCTGCTGTTGTTGTTGTTATCAGACAAGTGCTTAATATTTGGTTGTGTAAGTGAAGTTGTAGACTTGCTAGTTTATCATCAGAAGCTGGTAAACCCATTTCAGCCAAAGCATTTAATGCGATTTGATACACATCGTGCTCACACATCGATAACTGAGTCTGCGGCTAGCTTGCTGTGTTAGCTTGTATGCTACTGTTGTACCCTATGTTGGGTGGAGTCAATGTGCAAACGTTGCCAGACCCCCAAAAACCTTGTCAGTCAACATGGTTCTTTGGCTTTTCTTTTTTTCAGTGTCTTGCAAGTATGTTTTAGGCTGGTAATATAATCTGAATGACACAATCGTAAAAAGCAATCAATCAATCAATCAATACAGTGTTGCTCACGCAGTGCTCTTTGACTAATGCATAAAGTAATTGACTTTTGGAAGGACAGCGCACACACACACACACACACACACACACACACACACACACACACACACACACACACACACACACACACACACACACACACACACACACACACACACAGAATGAACTTACTTGCTCTCAGAATGTTCTCATTACTGCCACATCGTGACTGAACCTGCAGGGAGACAAACAGATATTCTATATTCTCCTTCATGACAGGACAGTCCTCTTGCAAAGGTTTGAAATGTTTATTAGTGTCTCACACACACAACTTTGAAGCATGAATAACATGATTTTTAGCTCTGTCAAATACCCCTGATTGCACAGTACAACACAGGATTAACAGAGATAAGAATGAGTACAGGGTTTGACTTATACATCAGCTCCACTCCGTCATTTCATCACATATAAGATATCAGTCAGGTATTCATCGTTCCTGACACAGTTTTTAAAACCTGCTGTGACATCTTACTTTCTTAATTGATCAGATCTGTTCATTCAATAGTTTATCAATACTTGTTCTGCTCCATTGTGTAATTTTAACACTCTGCTCTGGCATATGTAGCCCTCTTAAAAAAAAAAAAAATGTTTAACACGGAACAAAAATAAAATAAATTCTTAAATAAAGTCAGTAGGGGTGTAAGGGTACACAAAAATCATGGTTTGGTATGTACCTCCGTTTTCAGGTCTCGGTTCGGTAGGTTTTCGGTAAATTTTCGGTAAGGTAGAAACAGGGTTTCTTTTATTCAACCCTAGTTAACTATGGCTGTGTCTTTCTTACCTAAGTACTTTTTCAAAGTAAAATAACAAAACAAACACTTTCATAAATAAATAAATAGTAAATAGTAAAATAAATACCCATTAAAAGTTCAGTGTGTAGAATTTAGTGACATCTAGAGGTGAAGTTGCATGTCGCAGCTGAATACTCCTTATTTTACCCCCGCCAAAATATAAGAGAACCTGTGGTGAACTTCAGTTGTCATGGAAACTCAAAAGATTTTTTTGTTTTTCGAGTTTGGACGACAGTAAAAAAACATGGCGGCCTCCACAGAGAGGAGCCCCCTCCATGTTAATAGAAACTTTTTAAATATAAAGAGCTCATTCTATGGGGAAAAAAAACAACAATTCATATAATTTAAATGAAAGACACCAGTGAAACATCACTAGGATTATTTTATATTCAATTTCTGCCAAAAATCCCTTTCACTTAAATCTTACACACTGGACCTTTAAGGTGCAGCATGTAAAAAATTAAATGCAATTAAACTGCACTGTTTTTTATGATTATTGTTATTAAATATGTATATTTTTGTTTTGTTTTTTATTCCAAAAAATGGACTTATCCCTATCATTCGCAGAGAGGGTTTGATGCCCTGCTGGTACTAACAATGTCTCCGATGTGGTGAACTCTTACACGAGAGACAGAGGTTTATAAAGACTGACTATGAATAAGGGAACTTTATAACAGCATGTCCGCTGCTATAAAAACACATATGTTGCTCGTTATTGCTTTGACACGGTCTGAATTTTTTGCAAGCGGCGGATTTAATGCCGCAGAGAGCTGGTGCTCGTTTTTTCCTCGTCCCGCTAATGTTAGTGTTATTTCCAATGTTAGTGGACATCATTCTGGAGATGCTGTTTCAAAATGTCGGCATGTTCGATGTGCTACCAGCTACATGTCCGACTTGCACAATGTCGGCTTTTGTACGATGCACTCGTCTTTGTCCCTGTGTCATTACAGTGACTGTGAAACTGACATGTTCCCACACAGCAGACTTAAATGATGAGGGACGGTCTTCGCACTCCTGGTTGTCTAAGGTCGCTATGACCACGAGCCTACAGCACATATGGTCCTTCGCTAAAGTTATCCCTTGGAATTTGAGATGCACACAAATAAGTTCTGCAGGTGGACTCGCTGTATTTGTACAGTACATGTGCGTACTGAACCGAAAGGCTCGTACTGGAAATCTTCGGTTCAGATACAAGTACAGTTACACCCCTAAAAATAATTTAAATAATGGCTGTGCCAACAAATAAAGACCAGAGAAGGGCAAGTTTATGTACAGTGTAGTAATTTCAGTGTTTTCAGTCTGTGCATTCCCATCAGTAGAACAGAGTCATGTCACACTCAGTGCTGGTAAGAATGATTCGTTTCATCTAAATTGTATGAATTGTAGTTTTCTTTACCCCAGAAAAGGTCCTTTATATTTAAATACTTTATATTTACACAGAGAGGGTCCTCTCTACGGAGGCCGCCATGTTTTTTACATTAGTCCTGACTGGACAAACTAAACACCTTTTGAGTTTTTATGACAACTGAAGCTACCACAGGTTCTTTTTCATGTTTGGAAGGAGAGGGTGAGGTGAGGGGCGTTCAGCTGCAACATGCAATTTCAACACTAGATATCACTAAATTCTACAAACTGTACCTATAAGCTAGGAAAACAAATGAGTGACCTCTTCTTTACTGGGAGTCTGTTGTAAAGTGATGCTCATGTCTGTGTGTTTATGGAAGATAGTGAATACCTTGGGTGTCGGGCACGAGGCGGTGGAAAGGCGGGAGGTTGCCTGTGTCGCCCGTGGTGACTCGGAAGGGGTGGAGCTTAAAGAGGCTGAATCTCGAGGAAGCACCTGAACGCCTCGAGAAATGATTGAGTCCGGGATCTAGATCACACACACACACACAATGTTGTCTTTGTTGCTTTTACAAACATGTTGACAAATTACACCAAAACAGATACCAACATAATCCATATTTCACTAAGTGATCACTGGTCTTCATGCTTCAGATGACACTAAGAAGCAAAGTAACAGTGACAACTCTGATGAATTTCTTAACTAATGACATGTGTAAACTTGCCTAGTTTCAAACTATATTTATATCTGCACAGTATATTCTGACTTACCAGTGGTTAGTAAATACTAAAATATAGATATAATGTAATTTAACTCAAGTTCAACATCATTTAAATAGTAAAATGTTGCATGTGATCTGAAATAATGTGTATTTTCTTTCTTTCTCTAAAAGAAATGAAATTAATTTGAAATGGAAACACAAATGCGATGTAGAAATGAAATGAAGCATTTGTGCGGAGCTATGAACAAACAGAACCTCTGCAGCTGCTCAAATCACATCAGGACTGTGTTTATGATGAAGGCAAGTTCCTTTGTAACTTCATCAGAGTCGACCTTGAAGTGGGAAATCAGTCATGAATACTGGAGTGTGCAGCGTGTAGCAGGGACGTGGATGATTTCAGTTTCTGTGCGCTCATAACTGAACTACCAATGTAACAGGACGATTTACACTAAATATGTTGCATTATTTATAAGATCCATAGAGGACTTTCCCAGGATGTTTTGCTGTAACATACCTACACACCTATAAACTGCTGCTTTCAATCACCAACATTTTAGGAAGTTAGGCTCCCAATGTAAGCAAGGATTAATGTTGTGCTGCTCAAATCATCATGTGAATAACAACATGAATTAAAGAAATATTCACTTTTCTGGCTTCTTGGCTGTTAGCTAATGCTCCACTAGCTTCACCAGTTAGACACTAACTTTGACGGCGTAATGTAGTGTGCGGTGTATTTGTCAAAATGTGACAGCTGCCTGCTGTTGCTGGAAACACAACTGATGAACTAAAACACCTCAGACGTGAGCGGTGAAAACAGAAAAAATGATGTGAAAGATAATAAAACTCTGCTGAGCTGAAGGCAACAGCAAAGTTAATTATCTGTGGTTCATCACCTCCTATATTACTTGATCCATTGTTAATATAAAAAACACTGACCAAGTGCAGCTTTAAGTGAACTAAACATAATGTATATTGTAGCACGTTAAAAAAGTTCTGTGAAAACTTGGTGTTTGTAATTACATTAAACAATCTCTATTTTCTCTACATTCCAGATGCTCATCGTGAGAATGGTGCTTCATAATTGAAAAATGTGTTTTTTGGGAAATGTGTGTGATTCATCTTGACAAGCCTTTGTTTGTGTGTTACTGACACTATCAGCTTGGCTCGGGGAGGATGGGTTTGTGCGCGTCTCAGCGCGAGTGTCTCACCTGCTGGTCATGAGTACAGGAGCAGGTGTAATGAGTGGGTGGGGCGGGTGTGGTGCCAGGCAGATAGGGACCCCCCTTAGCCATGACCACAGCATGGCTTGTCTGATGGACACACACATGCAGGGAACACAAACACACAAACACTTACAGACAGATGTATGTGGGCACGGACAGGTGAGTGAAATTAAATGGTGAACAGACACAAAAAGTTCACATTTGAATCTAATACCAGATGCTTGTAATCATTATCTAAACTGTGCTGTGAAAACTCATGATATAAACATTAAATATTCAACATAATCTCTATTAAAACAAGTGCTTTAGACCCCAATTACCCAAGGTGTAAAAGGCCCCATGAAATGAAAAATACAAAATGCACAACACATAAAAAGCAAGTGATCTAACGATACGCTTAACAGGAGAAGTTGGGAATTATAAAATAAGAAATGTGTATTGAGCTAAGCAGCTACGATTAATGTTTTTTCCAGACATAAGGCACATAGAAAAAATGTGCTAACTTAGCTAACCTCTGTGGTCGTGTGACCCTTGTCCGTAGGTATCTCCTGGTGCTCCCAAAGCAATGCTGCAATAATGTCTTTATTATCTCCACCAAAGAGGTTATGCTTTCATTTTATCGGTCTGTCTTTTAGCTAGCAGGATTACACAAAAAATACTGGATGGATTATCATGAAACTTGATGGAGGGTTAAGTTACATTTTGGTGCATCTGCAAATAAATATGTGGTTCCAGAAATTTTGTTTCACTTTCTATGCAGCATATCCCACATAATTATTTAAAGTGTGAGGTGCACGTACACATTGTGAGTGACAGGAACACAGACTAAAGAGTGAAAGACAGGTTTTTGAGTGTGAGAGAGGGCTGCATTGCATGCCACTTGCAGGTACGATGCACAACTGCATCTGAATCTATGAGCTCTGACTCTGGGACGGTGAAAAAATGACGATAGCGCAAGTGGGCATGTGGCAAATAGCACTGCACACAACTATACAATGCAAAACAGCAAGAGATCTCTTATTATGAGAAGTCTAATATTTGTTTTTGGTTCATTGTGAAACCGGGTGTAACTGAGACCTTAATGTCACGTGAAAGGGGCATGGTTTAGCATGATCATTTTCCCCTCCCAATCTCCTTGGAAATGTTTTACTATTTCATCAAACAGCAACTTTCTTCAGCTTAACTTGGACTAGTAAAATATTAATTTGAAATCTGAAGAAAAGACATCCTGAAATACTCTGCTATCTCTCCCCTTTATCACTAATCTGTTATTTCTGTTTGGAGACGGGCATCAGCCTATGGCATTAGAGCAGTATCTATAGTGCAGTAGCCTGCTGCTGCAATGACCCAATTTTCCCACAGGGATCATTAAAGTTTCATCTATCAAGTTTTCAGCAGCCGCTCGGGTGTTCTCGTGTCTCGCCGGCTGGTTACCTTGGCAGCAATAGCAGCTGCGGTGATGTGGGAGGAGCCATGCTGGGGATGGTGGTGGTTGTGCACATGGTGACCTCTCCTACTGTCCTCCTCTTCGTCTTCCTCTTCCTCGCACTGGGTGCCGCGCTCCATGGTGTGCATGTTGTTATGAGTGTTGGTGTGCGTGTTGGCCAGCAAAGAGGAAGGGGACGGCAGCTGCTCCAAAGCGGCATGTGTGTATTTAATTCTGACCGTGGCCTCCCGCAGCAGGTCAATGGCGTGGGGCAGAGCGGGCAAGATGAACTGAAAACACTCCTGCAGAAAGCAGCAGACCGTTCTTACAATGCAACAGAAGCCAAAACAGCTACAGTCACACTTGGCCTTAAACTAGCTAACTAATAATTAACTTTGGGGTTGATGAAATGTGTTTACTTCCTGTAAACTGCTGCATTCGCTGATTCTTTTTTGCTGGTTGGGACCAGGAAATCTGGAATCCCAACACTGACACGTTAATACCTTTGAAAAACCAGCTGACAAAATTACTGTGTCTAAGTGGAAGTGGTGGAAGTGGACACGTGCATAGCCACATCATGTTCTGACTTCATTGCTATTCCAGTGTTGCTGTTACAATCTATGTAATAGAATCCTTGGCCTCGAGAGAAGAAGCTGGACTCAGGTCAAACTGCCTGTCACGCAAAATTAGGCATTAATAAGTACACAGTAAGCATGGGTGACTAAAGTCAAAGAATCGTACCTGAGAACCCTTCTTGCTCCCGGGCAGGTTGATAATCAAAGTCTTACCACGGATACCACACACCGGCCTGGAAACAAGATAGAAGAGAGCCGATTAGACCAGAAGAGGACACCACACACATTCATCTGGTTACAATAAAACAGATTGAAATCAGCAGCATGTCTGACTGAGCTGCAAGAACGTCAAGTCTTTACCTGGACAGCATCCCGAGTGGTGTAACGTTGAGTGATCCCATAAGCATGGCCAGAGCCATACCTGGGGCCTCTCGCTCGATCACCTCTCTGGTTGCCTACAGCAAAAGCAAAATGACTTAGACTTTGTTGAGACTTTTCTGGTGTTTGTATGTCCCAAAGATTTTTTTAGTTTTGTCTTAATTCAGAATATGTTCTTAAAACATGTTTCGCATTTTTAGACAGGACTTATCACTTTAGTCGTTCAATGTCTTGACTTTAATCAGTACCAACTTTTTGTGTATGAAACAATGGCAGTCAGGGTTGTATTGTTTGTACCTCAGGTGTAACATCTCGTGGTGCAAAGCCAGTTCCTCCAGTAGTCAGAATGAGATTCAGCTCCTGTTCATCGCACCACTCCAAAAGAGTTTCCTGCACACACGTAAACCCGCACACATGGTTTAAAACTATACCTTGCATCCTGCTCATGTATAATTATATGAACCCAACAGGTAACTGCAATGGTTAAATGTTTTTATTCAAAGACACATTTGGGTTGAAATTCCACTGATAATTAACATTTGTCCTGCTCAAGTGTCTTAGAGCGAGACAACCAGCTCTATGGTGCTGCTTAGAACCTCAAGAGAGAATGTCCCCATTAGGATCAACATGAATATCATATTCTCACTGCATTCAGACTAGACTAAAATGTGTTATATGATGAATAAAGGACACGTTTTAATGCAAAGTTTTGAACAACAAGCTCCACAAATCTGCAGAACTGTTCTGTAAAACATTTCCTCCACTGCTCAAAATATGTCTCACAAAGTTACAGGTCTGTTAGTAATGTTATCTGCAGCCTGACAGATATGGATCAACTGATGTTGATACCAATATTAGAGGGTAAAAATGTCTGATATTGATATATGGGCCAAAATATATATTTTTTAAATTGACAATCATTTCTTTGATGCCATTATCAAAATAAATCTTATTTAGACCTGATATTTTACAGCTTCACCATAAAATTAAATTATTATTATTAAAAATGACTATAAATGATAAGAAAACAGAAATATAACCATTCATACAGAACTCAGAAAACATTTTACATTTACATGTGTATGTAAAATGTAGACATTAACACACATTTCTTTCATTGCATTGTTTATTCTTAAAAACAAAAGTTTTTATATCTGTTTTCTATATTTAATATGTTAAGTGGTTCCTGTGCTTGCTGCACCACTCCTCAAATTAATGCTTCGGAGATTTCTGTGTTGTTAACACACGTTTGAGCCGAGAATCTTCTGCTGCGTTGTTCATGAGTGAAAGGCAAACTCCACAGAGAGTATGGACCCAATTGTGCAGACATTCACTGGAGTTCATGTCTGAAAATGGCTATTGTTGGCTAACTTTAATGTTGCTATCAAAAGGAGTTGTTAACTTCCAAGATTTAATGTCGGCAGTAACCATGATCTCCCTCTAGGCCTTCGCTGGAGAAATATGTTGATGTGCTGAACTAGACCCAGACAGTGAACAGTATGTTAGTGAAGTGAGTGAATCCATCCTCTGAATGACTCACAGCACGGGGAGCTGCAGTGATGCTTGGTTAGTAGAATCAACTGTACTAGAATAGATTAGAGAGAAAAAGCGGTTCTGTTCAGACAGTCTGGAAATGCTAACATCATTTACTGAGGTGAGTCAGTGTGTATAAGACTGCAGAGCAGTGATGATGACACCTTACGACTGACACTTGCAAACCTGTTAAATTGACACAAAGAAGACGACAGCTGCAACGTCAAAATAGAGATTATAAAGTGCGGTTATAATGTTATAAAGCATAACAATTAAAAATTCCTGACAAAAAAATAGACTCACATATAAGTGATGACAACTAGACAGACTTTCTTTGGCTTTTTGTTGACAAAACAAAACACCAATTTGACTAAAACTAAATTGAAATCAGTAGGAAAAATGAGCAGATGGTCTTTGCCTACTGCTAATAAAACTTTATTAATTTGGACAAACAAATTTGAGGGGAAAATGTTGCCACCAGTGGCACCAGAGCTTGTATCTCACTTATCAAATGTGTGTCCTTCTATGACAGATTACAACATTCTTGAGTGCCAGTGGGAAGGTGTGTAAAGTCCTGTCTGATTTCATGGTACATTGTCTCTCAGACTGGGAGTGATTCATTTGAGAGTGAGCTGCAAGCAAAGACACGCACCTTGATTTCATCGATTTCATCTGGAACGACTTTGTAGGCTGCTATGACTCCTCCCAACCTGCAGGGGATGACAAAGATACAGTGAGTGAAATGTGTGTGTAAGTGTCAGCATGTGTGCAGATCGTAGGTATTATGTACAGTCTCACAGTGAGGGGTCATGGACCAGGTCTTTCAGGTTGACTCCGCTCCTGTCCTCAGCCAAGTTCTTGAAACAGCTGTCACTGACTGAAGAGGAGAGAGGTCCAAGTTACTGAGAAGGTCTCTGACGACAGACACGTTCATACTCATGTACATTTTACCCAGACTTGTGATTGAGTGTTTTTGCATCTCACTGACTAACTATGTTACATCAATATGAGTTGCTAATAGATTATTCCTATGTATATATTAGTGGATAACTGCTGTGCAGGTCAATGTTGCAAAATGCTGTAAAAACTCCAATAGGACATTACAATGTGATTAAGACATGTTAATATCTCCATGATGAGGTGATGTTTTCACTAGAGTGTTTCACCTAAATTCTATTGATTGTTGTAGTTTTCTTTACCCTAGAATGTGCCCTTTATATTAAAATACTTAATGTTAGCATCAGGAGGGGCTCCTCTCTACTGAGGCCACCATGTTTTTCACAGTAGCCCAGACTGGACAAACTAAACTCCCTTTGAGTGTTTATCACAACTGAAGGCTACCACAGGTTCTCTTTCTTGTTTGGAGGAGAGGGAGAGGTGAGGGGTGTTCAGCTCTAACATGCAACTTCAACACTAGATGTCACTAAATTCAACACACTGAACCTTTAATCAGATTATTTCTTGTGTATGACCTTATTTAGGTTACAGCAATCAGAAAAGGCTGTTTACACGGCAGTGACTTCTTCAGGCTATTGTCTTGAATTGGGTAAATATCCAAATATTGTTGTCCAGAGTCAGGGTTTCACGTTTAACCGAAAAATGCTTCTTTTATTCAAGATAAACTGGGACATGTCATGTTTAAAGAACAACTGATTACGTCTGAAGTCTCAGTCACCAGTTACTTCAATGGCATCGGATTCGGCTGCTACAAAGTTTACATCTGAGACTCCAGAAGTGTTTTGTGGACTCAAACACTTCACCATCCCCTCCATCAGCATAGTGATGAGTAGATAATGAGTGCACTTTCGTTTTTCAGTGAACTACCCCTTTAAATGTGCCCCCTACTGAATCAGGGGTTGTGAATGGATGTTGGCCATAAAACTGGCCTCTCTGTGTAAATTGTGGCCCCTTTATGGCCCCTGATGAAATCCTTAATCCGCCACTGCCTGAACCAGACATTAAAAATCATCTAGTTAAAATGTCTCCTCCATTGTAAGACATGTAGAACAATACAGCCACACAGACGTTCCCACATCACATCACATCACCACACACACACACAGGGTCTGGGGGTGGTGTGTGAAGGTGACAGGAGCCTGTGTGTCGTCAGGTGCATGGAGAGCAGACATGTAGCTGCTGGTGGATGGGATGCTAGCAAGTGAGAGCACAGCAGACTTCCCGGCCAGCTGCTGCTGCTGCTGCCTGGCATCCTCTTAGCATTACTCTCACGTCCCCCTCTGCCTCCTCGGCAAGGAGACAACGGAGCTACCGGTGAGTGTCACCCGGCTGGACGTGGACCGGTTCCCGGTGACAGCGACTCCGCTGCACGACTCTCACACGCCAACATCCACCGGGAGAATCAGAGCAGATCCACCTGCACCACAATTCATCTCCACTCACCGAAGCCCCCTAACTAGCTTTTAATGGACACGACTCACAAATGTACTTTTGGCACTTGGACTTCCACACAAAACGCAGACATTGAGCCTGAATGGCTGCCAGGGGAAGCTCAAAGGAGACGTTTATTAAAAGCAGCCTAATACACCGCCCGCCATCGTATCGGCTCTGCAAAGGGACATGAATAATGCAGCTCATATAGGCTCGCTAACGCTACATAGCTAGAAAATATAACGTCCTCTAGCGTCAAGCTAGCGACACACAACACGGGAGAACCGGATACATGCTGTCGTTCCTTTCGAAATGAAAGCGCGACTTCCATTAAAACCCACTGCAGCACACAGTCAGCCGGGGAGCAGCCACCTTATTTTGAAAGTCTCCGCCGGCGGTTCGTTGTCAGCCTTGACGCCGCATTAAACATGTCACCGTGCTGTCCGCTACAACACTAAAACATGACATGCCTGCCCTCGCGTGTAAATGAATGCGTGTCCCACTCGGGCACGGAACCGCGAATAACGTGCATTCCAAAAGCGAATGCGCGCATCGGTGCGAGCTGTCCGCAGCCGGGCAGCGCTGCGAGCGCGGCTAGCTCCGCCGTTAGCTAGCTCCGCAGCGAGGGCAGCCCGCATCGTGACACCGACGCGCACAAGCAACCCCGCGGCCAAACGGCTCGGGTGTAAACCCCGGAGAACCGTCCTGTCACGTTTCGCTGAGCGGCACCGCTTACCCGTCAGAATGCCCACTCGGGTCTGATGGTCGTGGTTGGTGAGCACCATTCCGTCCGCCGCCATATTTACAACCTCTGCCTGCACTGTGACGGCACGTACATAGAAACAATGTGGTGCGCGAGGCTGCTGCACCTCTGGAGGACGAGCGTGCGTGCGTGTGCGTGTGTGTGTGTGCGTGTGTCACAGTATCATCAGCCAGTGCTCCATTTAGAACCAAATTTACCACGAGTTCTGTAAGAAACCCTGACAGGATCCTTACAACAGCAGTAAAATTGTCTTCACTATAAAACGGATTTATTTTTCTATTTATCTTTACTTTCCATTATTAAATACAGAGGAGTTATTATGATATTATTATTGGCTGGGCAGCACAAGTAGCTGGGATGTGCAACATGCTACAACATTAAAACATAGAAAGTCTACTGGGTTATAGTCATTAGTTTTGTCTTTGGTTTGTATTGAACCATAATTCAGCGTTATTCAGTACGATACTGCTGAATACTACAGGTGCAGCCGGATACAAACAGTAGATACAGAGTGGGAGGAAGGCATGAGAAATCAGTCAGTTCAAATCTAAAAACAAATATGCTCACACAACAGGAATGTGGATGCATCGTGTGGTGTAGTGTTACATGCCTTGTGATGAGGAACTACAGTGTCATGTGGTGGTGGTGTGTAGGAACATGGTGACTGGCGGTAAATCAACCTGCTGACTGAGTTGAACACAAGAACCATTCAGTTGTCGCCACTATGGCCAATGAGGCTGATGGGCCATGAAGGGGGAGGCTGCTCTGTTTCTGGGACATCCTGCTCCACCAGTGAGCTGGGACACCACCACCATTTAGACTATTAATGTCTGGAGGATTTTTAAAAGCTAAAGAGACATTCTTCAACTGTGTGATTTCTCTGATGGAATTAGGTAGATATTTTCACACTGGCATATTACCCTGTGTTCTTTAGGTGTTTTTTTTTTTGTTTTGTTTTTTATTTGTGTTTCGTTATATGTATTGACGTTTTTGTTGTTTTTTATACTTGGGCCCACAGTCCAATTAAATTCAATCCAGCTGCACAAAACTACACACGCTAATGTCTATTTAGTCCACTAAGCACGCAAGTTGTTTTTCATCAAGATCTCTTATTTCTTTAGAAATTCACAAAGATCTTTCTCGCTATAATAAAGAAAATGAAAACTAAACCATGCCTCTGCCCCCTGATCCGGAACATAACAAAATGTAATGGTCTCTTCCCTGACTCATACCACATCCTTCCACCAAATGTCATGGTAATCTGACCAGTAATCTCGCTAACAACTGGTTAGTTTCGCTACTTGGGCGGCTGTGGCTGAGGGGTAGAGCGGTCATCCTCAAACCAGAAGGTCAGCTGCTCAAATCCCAGCCCACGCCAAAGTTTCTTGTGCAAGATGCTGACTCTAATGATAGAGCAAAGTCAATACATAACTTCTTCTCAAGCTAGTTTCACCAGATAAATTCCTAAATTCAAACTTGGCCTCATTCTAACAAATGTTTCAAGCAGATTTCACCTAAAATGTTAAATGACAATTCTAAACTATCAATACCACTTACTATTAAACACATCACAAAACAGGGATGTTAATAATATTATCTACTACAGTGAATTTCTGTTAACACACCATTATTTGTTTCTTGGAGAATGAAATAAATGTTTCCTACTGACTGATTAAGACAACAGTCTGTGCAAGCTGATATATTTTATACATTTTTATAGTGCAACCCAATTTTGAGAATCACTAGTTTGAAACTATAGCTATCGTGGTTACTTGGACATTAAGATGGACTTGCAATGGATTCTTGAAAAGCTGGTGTGATCCAAGTCTGGGGTGAAATTTCAGATATCTGGACTTGTAGTCACTGTTACAAATGTAGCAAATGGCAGCATTTTGAGTGAAGGACATTGTATTTACTGTGCTCTTTAACCCATTGACTTTTTCTGCTCAATCCCTAAACATCCATGGATCACTACATAACTCATATTTGAAGGGTAAGTTTATATTATAAGTTCATACCTTTTAAGCTTACAACATAAGTGGCTTGGTGTCTGCCCATGAGGGGGCAGCAGTGTACAGCAATCGGGTTAATGAATGACAGCCATCACCTCCACTGGGTCCACATAGTTAAGACAGGGCAGCAAACTCAGGCAAGTACTGGCTATAGTCTCCTTCTGGGCCCTTTCTAGCTCCTGGTGAAGGCCAAAGCACTGGAGATGCCTTTGATTTAACAGGTTATAAGTAACATGCAAATGATTATTATCAAAATTATTTTCTCCTGACCATACTAACAATGTCTAATGTGTTATACTATTTACTTAGTCGATATAAAAATTGGTATTGTTCAGTTTTTTCAGTCAGTCTTCAGAACCCTAAAGCTCCTTATCCACTGGTCAAAAGTTCCACTAACATCTGGCTGTTGTCTGCAGTGGGAATCGATAGAATCGGCATTCACTCTTAGGGCAAATTACTGCAGTAGAAAATGGGTTTTATTGGTTATGTCTCAAATTGGCAGTGGAGATAGAGTGCCTCAGTTTTCAGGGTATTTGTGTTGCAAAATTGATGCAGAGGCAAACTCTACTAGCAATGAGAAATGAGTCAATCGCCCTTTTAAGCGGGTTTACCCACATATAAATAATTGCCTATGCCTGCTAATTTTGGTGTAAAAGAGGCATAACAAACAGTTTGATCTGACATTAGCATCTTCTCTAGAGCACCCAAAGGATTATATCACATAGTGTGTAACAGCAATGTTCTAATAGCATAGAAAGTCAGTACATGCTGATGTTACCATGGTGTCCATTTATACATCAAAGGATACACTGGTGATGACAATGAATTCTGGACTTTAAGATAAGTAATTTTTAGGCTGAGAGGAAATCAAATATGGTTCAGAGGTCATGTCAGTGTAGTAGTTCCATCATACCATAACCTTCATCCACACATCTTCAGAAAATAACTTGCTCTTGAGGCTGGTTGGTGAAGTGACTAACTGTAAGCTATGGTATCTGCCAGGCTAACTGCAACACACCATCCAGCCAAGTGGATGTTACACATCTACATCTTTCTCTACTTCTGACTTAACATGAGTCTATATTCCCTTAAAGATGAACTCTGTCAAGGTGGCTAGCTGGTGGTCAATGACACACATTAACATGATATAACATAACACATTCATAACATAAGAACTTCAATTAATTTAATATTTAGAACATTGATAATAAGACAACATGCAAAGTTTTCAATTTGTGATAGACATCTGTATCATTCACTTCTGCATCATCAGATTATATATTTCAATCATCTGCTGAGCTGACCTGTTTCTTCTTGTCTTACACCTTCCATTGTACTGTTGACCCTGTGTTAACTTGCACATGACAAATAAAACTTAAAGTACGATATGTAATAATCATGTGACAGATGTTTAACTCAACTGATCAAATTATATCCACTGATGAAGAAAAAACATTTATTATACTAATACTGTATCATTTTAATCTCCAGTGTAGATTATCTTTATGGTCGCCACATCTTGCTCCTCTGCAGGTTTTGAGTTTGTTAGCTCATCATGTCCCATTGTGAAGAAGCTGGAGTTGACTTTAAGGACCCATTCTGTGATCCTCTGCTCAGTGTAGTACTCATCGTCATCATCGTCCTTCAGCCTCTCCCTGTGACCTATGTCTTCAGATCCCTCAGATTCTGTTTCCATAGCTGAGTCAGTAGAGCAGAAACCTCTTTGTTGCCTTGCTTCACAGAGACTGGCATCATGTTTAACCTTGACTGCCATCGCTGTACAATCGTGACTGGCACCAGGATCATGTGAGTCATTATTCTTCTGACGTAGTGGAGATTCCACTGGTGCCGGAACCAGTGTTGCAGCTGGCTGACCGTCAAAAGACCCTTTCATCAGCCTGCTGTGAAATTCTGGATCGAGGAACACTGCTTTGTTTCCTGCAGCAAGAGCAGCACTGATTTTCTTATATTTGTTAGACTCTTGATTTACTTTCCCACATTGTGTAACCAACATATGAAGCATAGCGTTTTCCTGAATCCTGTTGCCAGTTGGTAAGTTAGGACCATATCCTTTCAGTTTGGCTGACTCCTTTCTGTGTGGAGGTAGAGCAGCAGAACGTTCCACTTTCCCAGAGATGGCTTCTGATCGGCTGATTGGTGGTAAAGTGATGCTTGTTGTTTGTCTTGGTTTAGACAATCCCATGAGACGTTTTGGCCCGGTCAGGACGTGGGCAGTGTTGGCTAATTTTGCAGCAGCTTGGAGATAAATGGATGATTGCATTTTGATGTTTGCAGCGATTGGTCTGCCAATCCGTTGGACACTCATTTCCAAAGGTTTTCTTTGAGTAACATTGAATCCCCATTGTCCGGACCTTCTGCTCCTGCTCAGATCTGACCGTTCCTGCCCGTTGTGAACTTCTTTGTGTGAACTTTTCATAGCTACAGCAGTATGTTGCATCTTCTGTCAGGCAAAGTGCAAATTGCAGCCATGTTTGATGCACTTGGAACCATTTGGCAGTCAACCTTCTTTTATACTGCGTGTCCCTTCCCCGCCCACTCTACACACACAGCCCTGAGCAGTCATCTGATCTGTAACAGTACCCTTTATCAGTGCAAGGACCTAAACCTTTTCCCAGTTGTTGAAGAGCCATACGTACACAACACATGTTAGCCAGTGGTGGAGGTAGATGTTGATGGCTTGATCGCTGATGAAAATGACTTTAATTTACTGGAAGTGTTATTGCTAGCATGGGTCAGATTGACTAAATTTTTTACATTAATCCACCATGTAAAAGAATAAAAAAGTTTTGATGTAAATATACCAATACAATTTATCTTTAAGAGTTAGATGAGAACAACAACGTTACATCTGTGCATGAGCACAAATGTTATGAGTTGATTTATGGAGGTCGAGAACAATGTATTTAATCTCTGCAGAGGAAGAAATTTCCCCAAATTTTTTTGTTTCAAATTAAATGCAAATGCACTTACAGAACAAATCCTCTCTGCATGTCCACCATGTTTGAATTTAGGTCTAAGTTATGTTAAGTTTAGACAGAGCAAACTGGTATAGGTGATTAGGAAAGTAATAAGGTTAGATAGTGAGGTTGAGTTGAGGTAAAGCACTGTCGAAGATGAGGTGTATAAATATATGCCACCTGTTTCCTCTGCCTCTGGCCTTGAAACTAGACAAATCAATGAGCTCATGTTTATTCGTATTGGGGGTCAAGTCACTTTTCTATTCATCCGTCCTGAAACTGGCTGGGCCAATCACAAATATTTATCTAAAATGTGCTGAGTGTGATGTGAAGACTGACAGAGGAGCGCCCAGTGGAAGCAAATAACATGCTGTATGCTGTAGTCTGTTTACATTTTTCTGCCATTCTGCGCTGACACATGTTCTGTTGCTCTGATTTGTGTAGCTCTGCTCTGTAACTGTAGATTACAACCCTTCAAAATTAAAAATATACTGAAACTCTCCAGACCAATGATTGTGTATGAATACAGATGACACATGTCCACTTCGTCCAACTAAATCCAAAATATCTAGAATAAGTGTGCTGGTGATGTCATTTTCAGCCAGCCTCTGCAGTAGTGATCATCTAGTGGAACAGCAGTAGTTAGGTCCCATCAATAGATGCCCTTGACCAATTGTGTCATCTCATTTCTTGAAAATAATCCAAAGTTAGTTTTAAAAACATTCAACTGTTCCTTCACTGTCATTCATTGTCTTGTTGTTTTTGATGCCTTTCACCTGATCTGACCAGATGAAGCCTCCTGTAAAATATTCACCACAGGAGGAACTTGATATGTCTCTACGTATATATGGGACAAGATCGTCAGTCCAGGAAATGACTGCTACGTGCTGCGAACCTAAACCTGAGGTTTCAGTTACAAGTCACGTTTTCTGTTTAAGAGCTATAATCAGTGACTAAATCCACTTCTTTATTCAAATGTGTAGAAGGAAGAGGGGATTATTAACATCTGTAATATACCCAGTGCAGTTGTTGCAGCATACAGTTGGAATGACTGCATGTCAGATGTTAGTACACCCTTAAGAGACCTTAACTGTTCTGACAACTACTGTACACCACAGGATGCCACTTAGTGAAGATTATATCTCTCTCTTCAGTTTGTTTATACAAGTAGTTAACACTGTAAACAATATATCTGAGACAGGCATCGGCTCTAGAGTAGCAGGAGACGTGACTCATGTGAGTGTTCTGGTCTGGTGACACTGTCGACCTCCTGCACAGGCCATGATGAGCTCACTTGTTCCACTGACGGCCAGCGAGAGGTGTGTCAATGTAACAGGAGCAGGGTTCAAAATTCAGATAAAGGTCATGATCTCTGGGTATTGACAGAAAGAAAGGGAGACTAAATGAATACAGTTTGCAAACAGAAGAAGGTGAAACTGGTGGGAGACCCTGGGGTAGACCCTCAACAGGAAAAAGTTGCATTAAAGACAGACGTCTGGACTAATTTGATCTGCTGCCACAGCACAAAATGGATGGATGGATGGAGTCATGGATTTGAATGCTCAAATTGATTCAAATAAACATTATTTAAAGGTACAGTGTGCAGAATTTAGTGATAGCTAAATCGAAATTGCATGTTGCAGCTGAACACCCCTCACCTCACCCTCCCCCTCCAAACATGAAAAAGAACCTGTGGTAGACTTAAGTTGGCATAAAACCTCAAAAGGACTGAATTATGAACTATTTGTGGCAGATTAAAATATATTTTCTTGATATTTGTCTCAACTCACCCAGCAAACAACAAATCAAATTCCAATGTATTTCTATATATTAATAAATGAAAAATTAATGACACAGTCCGACTGAAAATTCTTGTCTGTAAAGACGATAACGGTCAACAAATCTCATAATTTAACATGATTCATGAGCCTGTGGGACTTTAAGAAACACATACCAAAGCATGTCTCTCTCTCTTCCACACAGAGATCAATTATAACAACTATGTTGTAATTATTATTATGAGTGGATCAGCAATGACAGGATATGGAGTAATAATGGACACAAGATGCAATGGGTCTGTATTACTGCTTTACTGGAGGCCGGGTGATTATATGTTGTAGAAGCTTCGTTTTTCAGCTGTTGAATAAACAGTACAACGTATTTAAAGGTCAGAGCTATTCTTAGAAAGTGTGCTATAATTTGGATGTTTAGACTGTTATCACAAGCATGTAGTGATGCACAGTGGAGCCATTAGAGAGACAGCTATAGCATATATTCTAATGTAACATTATTTCTCTGTGTATTACTCCCATGGCTCTTTTTTAAAGCCAGGATGTGAACATTACTATTTGAGCAACTTTGACTCTGTTCAAATGGCACACGTATTTTTCTGTAGAAAAACTAGACCAAGTGAAACTACTACAGTGTGTTACTTTAAACTGTCTCCTCTCAGCGTCCCTGGATCAGGGTTGGGTGGAAAAAAACATTGATATCTTTTTCTAATAGTACCACATCTAGGAACTAGGAAATACTGGGTGGTATACATATGTATCTTTTATAAGGTATTATGCAGTTATATATCAGTGCTTTACAATCACAAGTTACAGTAACAGTATATACTGACAACTGCTGGACACCTGATTTTCAATGTACCAGGATGTGTGCTATTCCTTGGCATGTAAATGTGTACCCTTACTCTTCCAAACCATTACAATCCAGCACAACAATGGCATTAACAGGGGGAAACAAGTAGAAAACAGTTGAGTTGATCCCTGTTTCAAAAATATTTTTTTGTGTGTAAATGTACTATAGATATTGCAGAATGAATGTATTTGCATGCACTGTATATTGGTATTATTTATTTATTGTGTTCACTTAGCTTTACTTAACATTAGAATGGTGGAAGACACAAATTATTGACACGTATTATTTTGTCTTGTTTGTATTTCAAACAATTACCACCACAAAGGTGTTATCACATTCCTGCACATCTACAGTTAATTGAAATCTCAAGTTGTTTTAGAATTGAATGAAATCTCCACAGATTGTCATGCAATACTTTACTTTCATCAACGGAGGGCAGTATTTACCTGCCATGTAAAGGGCCATGAACCGCAGAGAAGCATTAAACACAGTAATCAGGTTGTATTCATTAGAAAATCCAGTCTTTTACTGTGTTCATTTAGCTTGTAAGGTCAGGTACATATCAGGTCAGGGAGCTTTACATTGAGGTTGTCAGGTTTGCAGCAAAGGATGCTGTGAAAAAAGGGGCGAGATAACACGGACAAAGATGGAGAAGCCAATGATGCAATACTTTTTATGCAATCATGCATCACCTTTATATCAATAAAGACAGATACAGGTATATTAGGGTTGATTTTGCCTGTGCATCCTTCATTATCTTTGCATTTTCATTCATCCTATTTATAACGTACATATTTCCACTTCTGCTCAGACACAACTTTATTTTAATATCGATGCCCCTCATCAGAGAGATAAACGATGATAACAGTGATGGATGTTCCTCGGCACGGTCGCATCTCCTCCGTCTGTAATTAACTGCGCTTCCTAAATGGGGTCAGTCCCAGTCGCAGGGCGACTGCGCATGCGCACACCGTCGCCTCCTTGTCTCGTCAGTGCCATAGCAACCAGAGCAGGCATCGGCTCAACATGGTGAGTGCTCGCGTGTTGTCGATCATCGTGTCGGTGCCACTGCGTGTTTCTGCTGTAGATATTATATCCGACATAACGCGGAGGCTTCGCGTGTGAGAGGCGCAGCTCGACGGTGCTGTCGCTGTGAGTTAATGCGAGCTAACTTTAATTAGCCGCTTAGCTAACCATACTTGTCAGTGAAGGTAGCGTTACATTTCGTGGCTAACGATTCCTCTGACTCTGGGTGCCCGTGTGTGTCATGGGGCTCCGGTCCTTTCTAAATGAGGGGTGAAGTGGACCAGTAAGACTGGATGCTCACTCGGAATGAAGAGTGAAGCAGCTGAAGACTCTGGAAAGAAAATGACAGTGGGACAGTTTATAGTGTGAGCCTTGAGTTCAGTGGAAGGACGTGTGTTGGATCCTGTTGCTAGCGGGTCCACAGTGATCATCACAGAGTAACTCAGCCTCTTCCTGTCTCGTTTAACCCTTTCATACACAAGCTCCTCAAACCCCTTTCACATGGGTCAACAAGGACCCATTTCCTGTGTTGTGTCATGCAAGGCTGGGTGATTCTTTTCTAGCTTTTTCTTCTTTCTTCATTTAGCAGAAGGCTATAAGAACACTCATCTTCTGTCATCAAAATAGCCTTTGATGAGTCTTCCTCTCTTCTTCATTAGAGCTGGATGTACAAGACACACTCACAACTCCAGTTTGATCCTGTGAAACACGACGGCTTCAGAGTTTACAGACTCAATACCAACAAAATCACTTTCCGCATTCTGTTCTTCATACTGCATCTTTATTAACATGTCACAGTCTGAAATGATTGTGACCAGCCATATTAACACTCTGGATTTAAAAAAAATAATAATCTAAAGCATATTTTCAAATGTGTATCAATAAGTCTTTTACATACTGTTATATTTCAAGTTTTATTTCCTTGATCTAGCAATGGTTAGCTAGCCAGAAAAGAAGCCATGTATATCAAAGGATTAATGCCATGTTAATGTCTCCAGGCCAAAGCAACAACTGTGAAAGAAGCACTGGCCAAATGGGTGAGTGACAAACACACACAGCTACAAAAACACACACTGAATACCATGAGACTGTGAAACACATTTACAGTATTATTTAACATGCTGTAACACATTTATTTCACAGACAGTAGTATATCTATTATTATTCATCATACTGCAACACATTTACAGTATTATTTATTATTATAGTATGTGGCAGGGAAATTGTTACTCATACACCCTTTTAATACCTTTAGTATTGTGTGTGACAAGATGTCTTGTGTAATCTGGGTGTAATACTGAAAAGCTTCTATTGTACTTCAAGCTATTTGGTTTGACTGCACATTAAAGAACTTTCTCTGTCACAGACCATGTTTTAATACACTCATATCTTTAAGTAAGGACAAATATTAAATATTTGGTATTTCTGTTCAAGTACATATACTGCAAGCTCAATGTTTAGTTGCATAATTGTAACATGCTTGTTGTAATGGTATTCTCTCTCTCTTGCGGATGTGCATGTGCATGTGTGTGTGTATGAACAGGAGGAAACGTCTGGGGAGAAAGTGAGCGATGCCACAGCAATAAAGCTGTATGGTCAGGTTCCCCCTATAGAGAAGATGGATGCTTCTCTCTCCACACTCACCAACTGCGAGTGAGTCCTGCAGTAATACGACAACAATTCAGTTTGATGTGTTTAGTGTGTTCTAAAGCAAGGGAGGAGTAGACATTCTTTGAAATTTTATCTTTTTAATTTCTAAACCAACAAACTCCTAGTTTGAATGTGAAGCAATGGAATTATCCCACTTGAGCTCATTAATTGGAGTTCACATCTGAAAACGGCATGCGTGGAAAACTGTGATTTGATCCCACTGTCATCTAACATTAAAGCTAAGACAGGATATTGTGGTTTCACCTCAAACTACACTTCCATGTTGTTTTCACCCTGGTTTAATTCCCCTGAAACCAAACTATCCGTGTCACTCAAACAGGGATAGTTGTATTAGTTCCGACATAATTTGCCAAATCAATAGACCCATTTGATGAGTGGCCCAAACTTCATTCATGCAAATCTGATAGCAGTCAATTCAAATGATGATTTCATATTCAGTACGCCATCCCTATACCCACAGAACGTGTAAATGTGCATATCTCAGTGCATGAACTGTATATTGAGTTGTCTTGACTGTAGATCAGTCAAGAGGAAGCAACTAAGCCAAAAATTGAGTAAAAACTGCTTCAGTCACTAAAATCAGACGTACATATCATCTTCGAAATACCTGAGAAATGATCTGTACCGTATCCCACACAGAAAACTGTCTCTGTCCACAAACTGCATAGAGAAAATAACCAACCTAAATGGCCTGAGTGAGTACCGACTTTATAAATACACAAATTCACAAACACAAACTCTGCTCATGCATGGTAAAGATGTGTTGTAATCTGGTATTTTATTGTTTCCCTTCAGAGAACCTGAGAATATTGTCATTAGGAAGAAATAACATAAAGGCACTAACTGGGCTGGTAAGTTACTGTTTTACTGTTTCATTATTTCCCTCTTTTACTAATTTCCTTATTTTGGTTTTCATTTCTTTCTTGTCACTGTTTATTTCACTTTCACTTTTTTAGTTTGAGAAATGGTTACAACTGAGGGATGGGTGATATAGCCTCAAAATTATATCACGATATTTCAAGGAAATGTGCGATAATGATATGTATGACGATATAGAAAGAAAAACTATTATCTGTGATTGCAGCATGTTTGGGCTTGTGGAGTTGTTGTGCACTCTAAGGAACGTAAATGTGTCGTTGCGTTGCTATATCACTAATATCGCGATATGACACTTTTTTATCATGTGCAGTTATATTATATATTATATATTTATACCAGTATTATCGTGGTATGATATGGCACGGCCCTATTACACATGCTAAATAGATACTTTGAATGTACATGATATTGCATCCATTGTGTGTCTGTGCTGTGTGTGCGCGCAGGAGGCAGTAGGAGACACACTGGAAGAGTTGTGGATCTCCTATAACTTGATAGAAAAACTGAAGGGAATCCAGTGCATGAAGAACCTGAAAATCCTCTACATATCCAACAACCTGGTGAAGGAATGGGGTAAGCTCAGTCAGAAATAGAGGATATGTCAGATATCAGCCTTCTATTCCTTCCACTGTGTGTAGCTGTCATCTTAAACCTTTTTAATCTGGAAGCACAAAACTGTTTATATTGAATATAATCCTTATCAGAATTGAAGGTGTGACACAATGCCAAATGCTTAATTCAGAGCAGTAAAGGTTTTTCAATTTAAGAGTAACCTTATTCGTTAAAGTTTGCACTCTTCAATTAGTTGATGATGAGGATGTCTTTTCTGTTTCATGTAGGAGAGTTTGTGAGGCTAGCTGAGCTACCGTGCCTTGCAGACCTGGTGTTTGTTGGAAATCCCCTGGAGGAGAAGCATTCAACTGAGGGAACTTGGATGGATGAAGCTTCTAAAAGGCTTCCTAACCTGAAGAAACTAGATGGTAAGAGTGTTTCAGGGATAATTACCTCGCTCATAACGTATAACTAACCATTCCACGAGATTTCAGGGTATGATGCATAAGACTGTAATCATTTCTAATGATTTTCAACAATAACTAAAATGAATTGCCAGCATAGCCCAGAGAGTTTTTTGTCAAGGCATAGAGCATGAAAACATGAAAATCTAATACTAAATGAAAATGAAAGCATATTAACTTAACAAGATGGGGAAGATCTTTAAGGAAAGATATTGTTTTCCCATGATTGAAACCATCTTGGAAAATAGATGATCATTTTTTTCATGAGAATAAAGACTTGTAAACGTAACTAAAATTGCTAAATTTGAGATTTAATGTCTTTTCATGTTCTTTCAAGGAACCCCAGTCATTAAACAGGAAGCGGAAGAAGGAGATGAAGAAAGCTGAGAAGCATGAAGTTCTACAAAGTTACAAGCTCCTAAGAGTTTTCCCCTGGAATCTATTTTGTACGTCATTGGTTTTGTATGGTTTGTCATGTTGCTGTTCTTTATATAAAATGTGATTCTTACAACAGCAAACCTGTTGAAGATCAAGAAGCACAACAACATTTACAAATACAAATACACAGAATGTGTATAATTGAAAATAAGAAAGGGTTTTTAAGACAGGAAAAGCACATATCTTAATGTTATTTACAACTTTAGCATTATGATTCGGTTTTTTGCTAATCCTTCAAAACAAAAAGAATTTCAAAGCTTATATTTCATAGTATCCTTGATTTTATATACATCAACCCTTATAGACAGAAGTAAAGCACAGCATAGCACACACATTAGTGAACCTGACTGTTCTCAGTTCATAACACGTCCACAGAGAAAAGGCCAGTCACAAACACCGTTAAGATGGATTATTGTTCTTCATTTACATGTCATTTTGTATCAACGACATGACATTTCCAGCAAATAGTTGCATCTTGCTATGGTACCATTACCTAAACAGCACACAGTGTTTTCTTAGTTATCTGAATTCAGGATTAGTTAAAAATTGATTTTACTCAGGTAGTAAGTAGCAGCATTAAAACAGAAGGTTAAATTTGTGTCTACTCCATTTCTAATGGTGACCATCTAAACTTACATGATCAAAACATCCACTGTTTCGTATGGTACTGTGTTGTTTGACATCTGGCTTTATACTGTAATACTGTGGTCACACATATATGTCTAAATGTGAGTGTATTCTGCTCTAACATGAGCATGCATTGTAATAACAAATAGTGTTTATTATTTTGAAGGGCAAAAAAGGGCAATGTTTTAAATGTATTTTCATGTTTAAATTATTATATAGGACATGTTTCTACTTAAAGTTATGAGATGTTTATGATTTTAAATGACTTTGATATTTTTAAATAAATGCTTTTTATGCAACATAAGGTCTTCTCAGTCTCACTTGAAACATTACAATAATCCTATCAATCTGTTCACATGTAATAGCATTTAAGGGATATAACAATTTTGTAATTTAGAATAGATAGCTTTGTCTGTGAGTTATTCATATTTAGTTTTATTGACATAACTTAGATACAAAATACATTCAAGAAATGTTGAGAAAGAAACCGGTAATGGTTTCTGTGAAAACCACACTCAGATAGAACCAAAATAAATAAACGAATACTACATTTTCTAAATCACATATTAGTACATAACTGAAAAATAAGAGGGAGGAAAATATAGACCAATGAAAAGTAAGTCCCGCCCATCTTTTTCTGAATTACCTTTATGATTGGCTAAGTTAAACTTCCGTTTCTTTCGCTGTCCTGGCAACGGCCTCACACGCGGAAGTTGTCATCGGCGCGAAAAACAACTGAAGCTCAAAGCGGAAGGAACTGAGGACCAGTTACCGGGACCGAGTCCACAGCTGAGGGGACGGAAACCTGCCGCGTGTCTGTAGTGTGTCTGTAGTGTGTCTGTAGTGTGTCTGTAGTGTGTCTGTGTTGGTTGTAATGCAGCGGAGTAAGGCGTCTGTGAGTGTGGAGGTGAAGCAGGTGATCGGGGCTCTGTGCAGGCTGCTGGCGGCCGCCGGGCTGGACTCTGTCCCAGCACCTGAGACCTTCAGACGGGCCAAATTCAGTGGTGGAGCCGAGGTGGTGCGTTTCTGTTGCTGTTGTCGCTGCTGGAATAACTGGAACACATGTCCTCTTATACTGTACCTATAAGGAACACTAATGATACTTCTACTTCCGTTCTGCTGCTCTTCTACAATTTAGAGAGAATTATTCTACTTTTTACTAAACTACATTTCTTTTGCAGCAACTACTAGTTATTTCGTAGAGAATAATTTTACATTCAAAACTATATAATCGCTTTATATGCAACAAATTGTACACACATGTGTATTTAATGTTATAGCCAGAGTCATGATAATGCAGTATTCACTACAGTTATATTTTATTCTGATGTGTTCTAGGAAGGTCAGTTTTGGAAGCTCCTCGCCAACATCCTCCAGAGAACTGGTATTGTTTCCTCTGAAGACAGCTCACAGATAAGAGGAGGTCAGGAACATGTTTCTTTTGTTACATTATTATTTGTCCCGGACTGACGTGATGTCCATGTCATCTGGATTGGTTCAGTTTGAAAACGCAGCATGTTTGTTTGGCCAAACTCTTTATTCACTTGTTAAGTGAGAATATCGTGATATATTATATATTATATACAATTGATTAATACGATTGTATGGAAATTGTAACCATATCAACATATGAAATGACCAAAGTCATGCTCAGTACATTGAGATGTGTTCTTCAGACAAAATGTCAAACCAAATCTGATGTTGCTAAAGGAAGCCTAAGGCCACTTTGTCATGATTTTACAACTGCTCAGTCTTGGAAACCATATGCAAGGAAATAATTCAGCGAGCATTAACGGGTCAGACACATGGGATTTAAACTCAGAACACATAGATGTATCTACACGTTTCTAAAATACAGATTAAGCTTTTTGATATTAAGCTTTTTACAATTAAGAGCTTTGGCGAGAGGGTGGATTGGAGGGGTGGGATGTACCAGTTGTATATTTTCAAAGTAAAGCCTGCTCTGGCTTGCATCTCCTGGATTACCAGCCCTAGCATTAGGGCGAGAGGGACTTACAAGGCTTTTTGACAAAATTTGATGTAATTAATCTATATCTGTAGAAACCTGGGAAACTAAATAGAATTTCCAATACAGTTCTTTGGGTTTGAACAAGGCTCGTCTATACAGTCAACATATGAGAATGTTTTATTATTTTATAATATTTGTATAGATTTGTCCATGTTGTGACTTATTTGACTTTACTTCACACACCATCATGAATATACCTGTTGGGACTTTGTGACACTAAATAAAACAAATGCAGTGCTGCTCCCTCATCTTAACTGAGAAGCAATTGAAACTACTTAGAGTGACTTTCTGAGTTACAGTATGTGTTTTCCTCTGTGTATAGACTCGGAGCACAGGAAGCTGGTGGCTGCCGGCCTCTGGCAGACTGGTTACCATGCTGACTGGATGTGTGGGAGGGAGGCGGGAGAAGATGAGGAGGGGAAGAGTTTGTCCAGCAGAGATCTTCTGCTGGCCCTGGGCTGGCTGCTCGCTACAGGAACACTAGAGAAACTGCTGACACAGAGAGTTCAGCAACTGGACAAAACCCTTCTCACATCTCTACCTGTAAGTAGAACTGTATACTGTAACACCATCCCAGTATATCTGTAAACCCAAGTCTGTATTTACACATTTTCAAATCTCCACCTCTGTTTGTTAGGTGAATACTCAGGTCTCTCATGAGCTCCAGTTAGACTTGACCTCCCTGAGGAGACTTCAGTGGCTCGTTGGCTATCTGAGACACCAGAGGCGGATCCTGCTGTCCATGATAGAAGAGCGCGCCCAGTTACTTCATGCTGTGAGACAATCCTCTTTTCCAAGTTACTGCTCCATTTTTTTCCAGCAAAACGTTCAGAGTTCATCACATTACCCTCACAAACAATAGCCAATGTGCATTCAAGAGCTTTGGACCTCGATAACTTAAACTCCCCATGTGACAGAATTAGCTCATTAACAGTCTTCTATCAATAAATTCCTTTGGCCACATTTCTTTCTAAGTTCTTTCATTGACATAATCATAAAAGTCATAGTGACTCTCTTTTCAGGATAACGTTATATTGTGTGTCCATAAGCCTTTACAATAAAGGGAATAAGCACCAAACCAAACAATGTGGGCTTTTAAGGTTAATTATAATATCTATTAAAGGTACTGATCTAAAACTCTTAACTTCTCAGGTTTTTTCTGCCGGTCTCCCCTCAGCTGTATCTACCTCCTCCGATGTCAGTTCTAGGGCACTGAAGGATGTAAGTGTGGTTTGTTTGTTGTTATATAATTACTAATACTATGTTCTTGTGATTTATAGTCAGATACCTAAATATATATACTTATTTTCTTTTAATTTACTTATGTTTGGTATTAGTAATTGTGTATTTATTGAAACAAGTCCATGTAATATGTTTGAATCTGTCGGTAGACCATCGCCTACTATTTAAAGCTATGGTTGACAGGCAACACTTTGAAAACATGCAACAGACATCAATGTAGATATTAAAATGTTATTCTGCTAAATATTTCTTTATATTACTAAACAAAATGTTGATTTTCACAGCCATGAGTGAGTCTACTTACTTTTTTAACCAGGAGTCTTTTTCAACCAGTTGCCGTACTGTGTATTATAAGGTGTGTATTTTTTCTAGGACTGTGTTTGTATGAAGCATCTGTGTGACCTCCTGGAAACATATCTGAACTGGAAACAGGTGGAGAAAGTCTTCTGGACCTGGATGGTGAGTTAAACACATCAACACAGGAAAACAAGAGCAGAATTCAACACAGCAGTGGTTTTCTGACATTGCGCTTTGATGGACAAAAAAACAGGTGCACATTCCTTGATGTATCTTGCTGAAACAAAATCATAGAAAAATTGTACATCTGCACTAATGGGGCTGGTTCACTGAAATGTTTTCTTTCATAACCCAGGCAACAGTTTCTCCACACAGTGTCCTACCATATGGTAGCCATGTGTGCCAGGAAATGTGATGCTATCCATGTGTGTGTGTGTTATGTGCAGGACAGTGTGGTGGACTGCCATCTGACAGAACCTGTTGTTAAGACGTCTGTACATACACCCCATGTGTGTCACCACAGAAACCAGGGACGAGAGAAATTGGACGACATGCTATCGAGACTGCCCACAGCACAGGTGTGAAACACACACATTGTTTATTCCTACACAGATCATTACCCAATGCTTTTGAACAGATCCTTGCTGAACACAGTTACTGCTGAAAGTGAAAGCCTATGAACAGAGGCAGACTTAACCATTAGGCAAAGGTCGGCAATTGCCTTCGGCCCCGAATTACCAGGGGCCCCATAATGAACTTATTGATAAGTTAATATACTTTTTCGTTAAGTAATCATTTCTTTCTAAATCCATTTGCTAAAACGGCATCAGAATGCCTATATTTCACAAGTAACTAGTGTCCTTGCAACCCCCCTTTACAATGGACTATTCCATGAGCGTGACCACAGAGGAGATTCAGGGTGTAAACAGCCTGACGAGAAGTGTTGCACCAGTTCACACCTAAAAAGAACTCGTTCACTTCATACAGATGAAAATTAACACGTTCATGTTCATTTGTTCTGTTTTTTATTGGGATTTTATAGATGATGATCATGTGTTTAGTAATGAATCGATGGTGTCTGATCATGAATCTGTGTCGCTCCAGTCACTTAAACACTGAGTCCTGTGTGTCGCCTCTCATGTTGTACTAAGCGCACACATTATGTGGTTATTTTTCATGATGTTTAAAGGCAGTCTGATAAACTCTGGAATCAAACAGACACTGAGTCACTTCATGTCCTGACCAGGTCCTGATAACTAGTGATGACGGTTTATTAGTTACAGTGAGAGCAGGTCAGAGTGGAGGAGGAAACAGAAACTCCAGCTCGACACAAACCAACAGCAGCTTCTGCTCTGATCATGAAGAAGCTGATCACTGAGCAGCTGTGACCAGAGGAACTCTGTGTTTCACTGTTTCCACTCTTCTTCAACAAAGTATCTTACTTCTTCATGAACGTAGCTCATGAAGAGGTCAGCTCTGAACGTAGCTCTGACCTAGTTTAACATAAAGAATTCAAAAGGAGGGAAATATAGAGATATACAGGGCTCCAGACTAACTAAGGCTACTAGCTAGAGTGCGCTTAGTGCACATCATTCAGTACATTGAGATTATGCAGAGATCTGTAAGGAACGTCAAGGGCAGATTTAAATCTTGGTAAAGCTTGAGTTGACAAGAGGCCAAATAATTACAACACTGTGTCATCCACATACAAATGGAAATTAAAAGTCTGTTGAAAGTGATTATAGTGTTTAGGTCGATGTAAATAGTGAAGGACCCAGCACATACCCTTGCAAGAACATGTGGATGAATTTGTGCATACGCACTGTTTGTGAATGAGGCCCAATGTTATGATCATATAATTACACTCATGTGCTTCTACGCTGTGTAATGTTTGTCCCAGAAAGGACCATGGAGATGTAGAGGGGAAACTGAGGACAGAAGAGGAGAGAGGTTGCAGGATGGATTGGACACCTCCTCTCTCTTGTGTCGCCCCTCGCAGGCCTACAGAGTCAGGCTCCAGGATGAGAGGCCGGTCAGCGACCACATCTCCACAGCAGAGAGGCTCCATGACAGCACCAAGGCTCCAGACACATTCCCAGCATCTCAGGCTGCACAGCTGCTTCTTCAGACCGAGGCTCTGCTGCTGGAGCGGAGGGACAGGCAGAGACTGGCCAACAGGATGCAGCTGCAGGAAATGATTGGTGAACTGGAAGGACTGGTGTTGATACCACCTTAGTTTTCATTGAATGATGAGATTTTAAGGACCTGTCTATGAGATATTCTTTTCAGCATTAATAATAGAATATATATATATATGTCTGTGTACAGTGCCATCAGGTGTAATTAGCCTAGCTAAATTTAAAGGTTAGAAGGGGAAACTTTGTGTCCACACTGAAGCCAAAACATCTTGGACATGTGTGCTGCCATCTTGTGCTGGAGATGATCAACTTATCAGATAAACGCACTTAAACCTACATCCGTGTAGTAAGAACTACCTAAAAAGACAGATTCTCTTTAATAAACATTATTTTGCATGTGATAAGTTGGGAGTGAAATTTCTTGAATTTCCCAAATTGCTAACATGGATTTATGGCAGCTAGCAGGGGATCATCCAGATGTTTTGGCTTCCCTTTTGGAGAGACGTCATCCAATATTTTTGTTTTATTGTAATGGAGGAAACAGCTGGCCTGGCTCTGTCCAAGATTGAAACAATATGGAAGCAAAAACGCCTAAAGGTCACTAAATCTCATGTTTCTCAATTGTTCTATAAAACAGAAATGTAAATGTCAAAGTTTTAGGGGGAGGGGACCTGAGTTTTACAGTGAAAACAGTGAGTTGTAAGAATATGGCAGGTGTTTTAATCTGCTTCTAGATAAGGTCCAGTTTAAATCAGACCAATTGATAAAAGTTCACAGACCCTCGGACCTTGGCTTAAAACGTGGAAATGACCTTGTTTCATGTGGAATATGAATGTCGGGGCTTGCGGACACTTGGATGACACTACATGAGCAGTATGGATGCATGTTTTTTCTGTTTTTTTTATTAGTCTGAAGAAGAACTCACCATTCGAGTTGACGTTGATTTGGATTCTGCTGCAACAAAGTTTACCCCTGAAACTCCAGAAGTGTTTTGTGGATTAGAACACTTCCTTCCATCGGCACAGTGTTGTGAACATTTGTAAATTTAAAGGCTATTGTTGGTGCGCATGCGTAGCACTGAAAACTTCAGTCCACGCCCACCTGTTGTGGGCCACACCTCGGTCTCACCTTGAGTATAAATTGGCCTGAAACTAATCGCCGGTTCCCACTTTGCTTCATCGAGCCCGGAAAAAACTCTCCACGATGTCATTCGACGGATCCAGAGTTTGCCCGGTCTGCCAAACGGCGCCCACAATGCCTTTCGACCTGCACGGCCGCTGTGAGTCGTGCCTGGGACCGGAGTTCGTTGGAGAGGCGCTGACACCCCAAGCAGTGTACCCCTACTGCCATCCCCTTACTGCGGTGGAGGAGGCTGCTCCCGCCGCCTATGGAATCCCTGGGCTGACCATCTCACCCAACACCTGCTTACCGGCCATAGGCTCTCTTCTCCGTGATCTGCCGGGGATAATTGAGAAGGCTACCACCTACAAGAATCCACCTGTTCCTCCGGCACAGGGTCCCGCTCCAGCCGACGACATATTGGGGCTCCCCGCTTCTGCCCGACGCGACCCTGTCTGGCCCCGCTTCCCTGCCATCAAAGCCTTCCAGTCCGGAGCTGCGGCGGAGCCCGGGAAACTGAAGGCGCCGGTGTCTACCTACGCTCCGATCACTAAAGTGGAGGACTTTTCGGAGCACGGCTTCCCTCCCGTACCCCCCCTGGAACCCAGCCTGTGTGCCATGTTTGGGGTCAGATGCAACCCGCTCGGAGGACGGCGACCTACTCCTCCCTCCGCCGCAGACCAGATGATCACGAGACATTCAGACCGGTCTCATAAGTGCGCTGTGCAAGCATCGGCAGCGGCCAACAACATTGCTTTGCTAGCGTTCTCCTTATCCAGGCTAGCTACCGAACCTGATCTCCTGCCGCCCGATCGGGCAGAGGAACTCGGTGACGCCTCCAAAACAATCCTCACCCTCTGCGCTTCTGTCGCCGCCGCCACCGCCCGCATCGCAGCTTGGCAGACGATGATCCACCGGAGCGTCTGGCTCGGCCTCTCATCTTTGCCTGATGCTTTAAAGCAGGAGCTCCTGGATGCCCCCATCAGCCCGGACGGGCTGTTCGGGCCCCACCACCAGTCTGCGGTCGACCATATGCTGAAAGCGTCCGAGGAGGCAGAAAAGATCGGTGTGCACATGGCCCGGTCCCAACCTGTTACACACCCAAAACACTCCAATGATCACAAGCACCGGTACCGCCGGGATCACCGACAGAGGCAGAGATGTCCTGACCCGGCACCGTCTAGCCCTCCTCCACCTCAGCCATCGCCTCCAGCTGCACAGCAGGCACCATGATGGGGGAACCGAAACCTCCTTGTGGACGGGTCCTGACCAAACCCTCCCCAGTAGCCACCGAGGGAGCAGGGACGGAGACAATGACGGGATGGGGAGGAGGGTTGTATGTTAAACAAGTGTTTTTGATATGTTACCCGTTTTGAAATAAAACGTAAAAATCACCTGAAGGGCAATTATTCCTCATAAACACAGTTTGATCGGATGACCCAGCTGCAGCTGTCACACGCACACCCTCAGGCCGTGTGAGCCGACCCCCGTTAACCTCTCGGTTGACAAGCTGCACGGACTCACGTCACTAAGTCAGTATTCTCTGTCCCACACACACACACAAGCTCATGTCATCAAGTGTGATCATGAGCCCACGAGAGCCGTGTGGACAGCACACTGTCTGCGCTCAGGGCCGCCAGAGCCTCTTACACATCCTAATGGACCGCTGGTGTGTAGATAAGAGTCTGGATCCCAGTGCGTCTCCCCTGTCTCACGTGCTGTCATCCCTCCAGCTTTTAAAGGATGGTTAAATCACACCTTACATTTTTGGTGACAGATCAGTGTTTAGTCATCCCCCGATGAAGCGTTTCCTGAGAGGCGTAAGGAGAAACAGGCCGGTGTCACGTTCCTTAGCCGCTCAGTGGGATCGGCGCTGGTTTTACGCGCACTGGTGAAAGCTCCATTTGAACCTTTGGACCAGATTCCGCTTAAGTTTCTGTCAGTCAAAACGGCTCTGCTGTTGGCACTGACATCTGCAGAGAGAGTCAGTGACTTATCTGCTCTCTCTGTGGCTCCTTCTTGTCTCCGGATTCAAGGAGACTCGGCTATTTTGCGCCCTAACCCGGCTTTTGCGCCTAAGAACACCTCAAGCTCCTTCAGATCGAGAATGATCTCACAACTCAGAGGAAGAAGCCACGTCTCATCTCCTGTGCCCAGTACGCGCGCTGTCCTGCTACGCTTGCGCGCACTGCCGTGGTGCGACATTCACAGCGCATGTTCGTCCACTCCAGAGAACACTCACAGGGATGGACCCCCACAGAGCATCAGAGCGCACTCCACCAGAGGAACAGGGGAATGTCCACCTTTGCGCTCTGCACGGGGAATGACAGTGGAAGACATCTGCACCGCAGCTTCCTGGTCTTCACCATGCTCTTTCATCCGTTTTTATCTGCGGGATGTCTCCCGTTTCTCCATGCCTCACTTACTTGAGTGTTTTGTCAGAGTGATGGATATTGGATGTTTCTGTTGTGCGCTCTACCTGTCCTCTGTCCTCGCTGGACTGTTACTGTGCATAACTTTCGTCTGCCACTAATCACAGCAGTATGCGTCATTTGTCCCCAGCCTCATCCCATCATAGAGAATGATTACATATTCTTATGCTGTGCCATGCCGGCATGGTGCTATATGATGCGTCATTACGCATAAAGCAGTGTGTCTGATAATGGATGAATGGTTATTAAAGTAGATGTGTTTATGATAGTGGTACTGTATAGACCCAGTGAGGCATGGACTACGTCGTGCTTTCCCCTTTAGGCCACTAGCAGTAGCATAAGGGACAAAGCCTATACTCATAAAATCATAGTCAAACACAAGCTACAACCATCAGAAACATTATTTACATCTTTATTCATTAAATTGAATAACATCAACTTATTCTCACATTTCTGAAGTGTTCATTTGGCAATAAATAAAATAACTAAATAAATTAATAACCTAAGGAATGGTAATGAATCAGGTTTCTATGTCTTTAAATGTGTCCTGACCCTTAATGTGTGGTATGTTGACTGAGCGACCAATCATTCAGAGACTTGGTGCATCCCTTTTAAAAGGCATGTTGCCAGTGTACAGTACAGACGGTTGCTTTTCTTTTTTTTTTAGGAGCTGTAAGAACTGAATGATCATGAAGAATTCACCACCAGTAATTTCTGCATGTAGGAGTTGAGCCACTTCTGTCTCTCCATGGAGGTGAGGAGCTTGCTCTTCTCTCTGAAAGCAGCATCATCAGCCACCACCATGTTCCTCTTCACCATCCCGGCTCCCTGAGATGACCATTCAGCAGGCCACACCTTTTCTATTCTGTCGGCACACAGACACATGACCAGGAGATTAGCGACCAGAAACCAATACAGGTACCACTTTCTTTTGTTTATTCTTAGTAATTAAAAATAAATTAAATAAATAAAAAAGTAAAAAAAACATCCATAAAACTAAAACCTTTTTAGAAGTATTTTGATTTCCATTTACAAAAGCAACCCAAACTGAGAACATAACTACTATTTGATTGGAGTCAAAACTGTGGCTGCTTGGACATAGTTTAGAAAGGAAAATGTATAAGGTCCCACAATACAACTTTTACAACATGAAACAGTAATTAAAACTGATTTCTAATCACATTAATAAAGATCCTGTTGTATTTAGGTAAGAGTCTGCTGGAACACAATGTCCTCGCTAATTGGGGAAACATTTGGAGCCAGGAACCCCTCTACAGTTGGCTGTCCAGTTAAACTGTGTAACCCAGCAACGCGTGCCTAGTTTGACACTCTGGGAAATGTGAAATTAGATTTCTTATTTAGAGTTAGATGAGAGCATTATCAATCTCATGTATGTCTATGGAGCTAGAGACAGGACATGGTTAACTTAGTTTAGCATCAAGACTTAAAATGCAGGGTAACGAGTAAACTGTTGTCCAATGGTAAAAAAAGTAGACTTCTAAAGTTATGAACATGTTTTGTCTGGATCATTCTGGAGAATCTATTTGTCATTGTATTTCAAAGAAATTCAAAATTTGCAGAGTATTAACAGATGCATCCTTCAGGTCAGTCAACAGGTGAAATTATAACAAAATAGCAATCAGAACATTACTTATCACAATAATGAATATGTCACTGTGTATATTGCAGTTTATTATAATATTTTGAATTTTAGTAATTCTTTCTTACTGTGAAACTAGAGTTTTAGTGTCATGACATGATAGATGTAAATGTCAGTTGACAGACAGCTATATAAACAGGAGACTCTACCAAATCCATGAGTAGAGTTTTGTACTGATCTGCCACATCAGTATAACAGTTGTTGTCTTAGGTTGCAGAGGATCACTGTACTTTTTGAGTAGTTCATTGGTATCAGTGTTATTTTGTAATGTCTTTAAACATCCATTTTTAGCAGTTAAGTATTCATTAGTTTTATATGATGGGAACATAACTGTAGTATTTTCCCTCACTATACAGTTACCCTGCCTCTGTCCTCTCTGGGTCAAAGAGCCACGCCTCCTTCATCAGCCCTGCCTTGCTGTCAGCTGCTGCTCCGAGGCTGGGCGTTGACATCATCTGAATGCTCCAATCACGAAGAGAGATGGAAGGGTACAGGATGTCCCGGTCGTGTCGTTCAGTTCCCACTGAGTCGTCAGCACTTCTGGAACCAGATAAAATGACACCGACCCATTTTTGGGATCTTGGGATCCAAAAAGTGCAGCAAAGAAAGTAAACGATGTGGTGTAAGTTCCATTCTGTAGCTTCCATTAGAAAAATATAAATAAATGGGGAAAATGTTTGATTTTCATTCAGGTATGCTAACGTATTAGTTGATCTAGTGAGTAACAACCTGAGAGGTAGTCGAGGCTGAGGGAAGCCGGATGTCACCAAGGTCATACCCAAAATACATAGCAACAGGAAGGACATGCGGGTTAGAGCAGGCTCAACACAGGCTTCAGACATCCTAAAAATGAAAGACAGTTAAATAGTAAATTTAATATTAACATGCTCTGTATATGTGAACTGAGCTGTGTCCTTATAATAAAGTGATATAAACACATACATAAGCTGCTGTTTGACAGTTGTCTATGTTCGGCCAACTTCAGTTTTGCTGTTCTAACCTATAGGTAAAAAGAATACATTTATTTTTTATGTTGTAAATTTCCCAGTCCCTGGAACTTTCACTCTGGATATTAGTCTGAATGGAAAACTGAATAGAAATAGAGTGTTTTTGAGTACCTTTGTCTTATTTCATTTAATTAAAGTCAAACTGTGACATGATGGGTGTACTGTATATTTAATTATAAAGTCTAACGATGGATTACAAACCTTTTGTAAACATAAATTAAGATTATCAATGTTTTCAAAAGTAGATAATTTCTCATATTGAAATGATGGATATGTCACTAACATGTATTTTAATTAATTCTGTTGTTTCAAGTGTTTTATTTTGAAGCATGATAAAACACATGGCGCGCTTAAGTTTCTCTTTATAAAAATAAACAAAATGTTCATGGGTCAAAGGAAAAATAGGATTTCAAAATGATAATAATATCGTGTGTCTAACATCACTTGCACAATGTTCTTACATGTGTTGGTTCCTTCTGTGTCATGAGAGAGTTTGTCAAAAATTCTCAAACTCCTTTAAGTTTTTAAATCAGATTCCCTTGAGGTGAAATGTGTCAATCACTTCTAAATGTCAGGAGCTCTTAATGTTCCAAAATAAAGTTTCTTTTTTTGAAGTGATAAAAATAATTAAGCAAAATGTAATTATCCAAGAGATCTTCAATGATCCTCTGATTGATACACATACAATTCTCTTCCAAGACGGGTTTGTTTTTGTACATATTATATTTTACACATTAACAGTACAGAGTAAAAAATCCCCGAAAGATGTCATCACATCTGTTTTCCACTCAATGCTTTAAAAAAGATAACATCAGGTTGCTCATCCGACAAAGATGTTGGGACCTAAAAGGGCCAGAAATGTTCATTCTGCTCTGAGGACCCATACATACGCTGCTCCTGACAGCTCAGGTTTGTTTTGTGGTGTGTAAACATTTTTAAGAACCAGCAACAGATATCGTAAAGACATTGTGGTCCAATACAAAGCCTGTACTGGACAACAACTGTTGAAGGTCTATATTTTATACATCAAGTTCATGTCTAACTGGAACCATTCATCATCACAGTCAATAATCACACATATTTGTCTTTGCAGACTCCTAAAAATCGAATATATATATTCTATATCTTGAGTCACCCAAACGAAATAATATACGGACAGTCCAACATGCCAGAAGTAAAATTGGCTTCTTGGCAAGCTGTTGCTTATACAGAGTTGGTCCATTTGCAGACAGTGAGCTGGTTTCTTACCTTATCTTCTCTGATGAACGCGTTGGTCTGTTTGTCAATTGTTTGCACCAGCGAGCAGCGAATCTGAGTTGGGCTTCAAAGGTTAGAGGTCAGCCATCATCCAAGCCCAGAACCACCACCTAAGGAAAACACCAACCACAACAGCAGGAATTACTCTCTCCAGGCAGGTAACTTATTTGTTTGTTGCTCCCTTTGGACCATTTATTTCTAATTTCTGAACTTTGGATAAAAACGGGTTCGTCTCCTTTTCGTGTTGTTTCTACGACAGGGATTGAAAACATCCAGTTTCTTGCCTGACATACTTATATACCCTGGACTGTAGTGTGTTAACCCCCATCCCCCAAACCCACCCACACATATACACAAGCTCACACACCCCTCACCAGATCAAACCAACTCTGAGTTTGCATTTGAGGGAGCGAGAGGAAAACCCTCGACCCTCGCGTTGTTAGCTTGTTAGTGTCCCGTTTCAAAGATTCTTGGTCATTGTGCTGTGGTAGAGAGCCCAGCAGCTTATTACTGAAAATCATTATAGTGTGTACGTGTTTGTTTTTGTGTGTGTGGGTGTGCATGTGTGTGTGTGTGTGTGTGTGTGTGTGTGTGCGTGTGCGTGTGTGCGTGCATGCGAGTTCATTCACAACCTGTGTTAGCGCACAGGACTATAGTCCACTTTGTCTGCACAGAAAACGAATATCAATACAGATTGAGAAAGACCTAATATTAATTTGTGTAGCATTAAAAAATATATTGCATGCAAAATGTATTTATGATCTTGGTAGGCAATTGGGAGATGGTTGAAAAAAGAACATGTCATTTTGTGGAGTGGATCTGTACAAAGGGGCAGATCCAGGAACTTGTATCACTTTCTTTGGCATTGTGAAAGTCTGTTTCTTCTTTTTCTCAGGTTTGACTGAGGGAATACTTTATGGATCTGAATGAAAAAAAAATCTTGCATATTCAAGGGACTGTTTATGAGTGTGTACTAGTTTGGGGACTGTGGAAAAACACCACTGATGTTCACAACATCCCTGAATGAAAAGGCCCTGGAGTAGTATATTTTTATCCCTGTCCATGCGCTTGTTATTTTATTCATTTGTTTGTTTGTAAGCTAGACAGATTACCGTGTAACTTGGTGGAAGAATGCAGTATAAGGGTCAGGGAAGAACACTTTGAATATTGGTGAAGATCCAGATTAGGATCAAGACAGGGCTTTATTTTAAATGTTCACTGATTTCCCAGTGAATTGAAATAATAAGCCTGTTTAGGGAAGTGATATCTATGAGTGTGTGAAATGCAGCTTGATTGAATTTAAGGGCTCTGTTGAGTGTCATTCTAGTTTTCTATCTGCAGTGTTCATCAGACATAATGAAATCCTTTGTGAGCATAACTCACACTGAGTTTCAACTGAATTATGTGACCCCCAAATTTGAAATGTTCACTTGGACTTAAGGACATGCAACCGTAACCTTTTGTGTGAGGCATCCACAGTGAGGGTTTTGACTTAGTCCTGCTTAATGTTCACATCTATTACAGATCACACCCTGTCATTTTGGAAAGCTAAAACGCCCATGCGGAAGTTAGATTAAATAACGAAGGACCACAGGGAATATTTCATCCTCCTTTGTATTTGTGAAGATGAAGAGCCTGTAAATTGGTGCAGCAGGATTCAACAGTATTTTATTTAGTAAATTACCTTTACATACATCACTACAATGTATAAAGATATATTCAAAGCGGTTTTGAGCAGCTCTTCAGGGCCCCTCAATTCTCAGTTACACCTACAATGCTCTAACTGGCTCAGTAGTTTTTTTTTCAGTGGGGGGAACAGCAGTCAGTGAACACATCATATCTGTTGGATTGTATATGTGTGATTTCGAGGTTTGACACCAGGGGCCTGTACTATTGAAGAGAGATCAACATAAACAGGATATGTTTTCATCTGGCTTCACCTTATCTCATATCTGCCGTCCTGATAAGCTGTACTACGAAGATGGTCATCATCTTTGTGTGTGTGTGTGTGTGTGTGTGCATGTGCTCATGAATGTGTGTGTGTGAGTGTGTGTGTGTGTGTCTAGGGCAGGCCTACGGTGCTGATGACTTCCTGTCAGTAATGATCTACGTCTTGTCCAGATCCAATCTGTCCCTACAGATGGATATTGAATACATGGTGGAGCTGATGGTCTCAGGATGAATTTCGATCTTTAAAGTATAAGGTAAACAGTAAATAAAATGAGGTATTTTATTAAGGTTATTACTAACTTTTTTTTACTGTGATGTTAAGTTATAATCGTGAAAATATTGAATAGTAACTGGATGACTTTATAAATAAAGGAGTTTCTCATCATGTTATTCTGATCTGCAGTGACAGAATAAAACAGTAACAGCATCGACACTGTCAGGTATTATTATCTTCAAACGTATCCTCTGAAGTAAGACAGGGCTCGAGAGGAAAAGATTCCTGCAGAAATCAGTTTGTAAAAATGTGCTCTTGCTTCTCTGTGGCAGGTTGACACTTGTTTGGTGGTAGTAGGCCACAACTTCTCATAAAGACACTTTGTTTGTCATGATGGCGAAATTCTCAATCTCCAAACTTCAGCTTTACAGGAAGTGATTAAAAAATGGAAGTGTCCATTGACCTTTGTATATTCGATACTTTGCCCCTGGGTCATTAATCACTGTCTTCATGCGTGGATGCCTCCTGTAATGGAGACAAGACAAAAGGTGTAGTGGAGCTGGGGCAGTTTGTTAGCACACAGGAAGCTTGTTACCATTTAAGGACCTCATTATGGCTCATGTTGGAAATGATGCTGCCGGACAGGAAGCAGCTGGTCCTAACAATGGCTCGGAAACTCTCTGATTTTAAAGAGCATAACAAGCTTCAGACTCAAAGCCCGGGTCACCTCGCACTTCTCATGTCCTCATCAGAAACACTGCCGGTGCATGTCTCCACGCTCAACAATGTTTCTACCTGACTTAAAAGCAATGAGAGAATTCTGGAGTGAATCATGGTGTTACTGACACGCCCCTGAGCATCGTCGTCACCATCCATTTCTGCACTATATAAAATAGTTGTAAACAACGTGGTATAAAAGGTTTAACATTATTGTCTGACTACGTCTTAAGCAGAGACTATAGATTAACAACATAACAGCCTTCCAAAAGTGAAGCCAAAACATCTGGATCACCCCCTGGCAGCTGGTTGCAGTATATGCCATAAACCCCACCTCATCCATGTTAAAGAATGGGACATGGTATGAATCTTTCTGAGTTGGTTTCTGTTATTTTAGGTAGTTCTTATCACAGTGATGTACGTTGAAGTGTTCATGTTTCCAGTAAGTTTGGTTTTTCATTAGTTATTTGATGCTATAAAAACTGTTTGGAATGTCATGATTGATTGAATCACGACTGGTCGAATATTCCACTCCACTCCACGATCACCAATGCGTGAACGTGTCAACATTTTTATACAATGTGGATTGAGGGCACATTGAGGTCGGAATTCAAAATTACACTTTCATGTTAGGACTTCTCCAGCTAGTATTCATTTCCCATTCTGCTCAGCTAATTAAGGGGGGGGGTGAAGAAAAAAAGTTCTCTCCAAGATTTTCATGCTCTTTTCTGTGACATTATTTTGTTTCTGTGACATTTTTTAATCTCAAAATCCTCCTCTGTACCTTTTTAAGGATGTTTTGTGAAGTTATAAATCCTTTTTTTTTCCTGGTTGGTAAGTCATTTACTAATACTTCATGTAGCATTGTAAGTCAATGATTCTGGATCATTTGGCTGGTAATAAAATTAATAAATGCTTCTTTAGTTGTGACCAAATCGACATTCGCAGGTACAGTAAGTGGTCATGTAGTCCAGTTTGTCACAACCTGCCGATCAAACGGCTGCTTTTATTAATGGACAATACATCTTTTGCAAATAATTATTCATCATCTATTACTGGAGCCCTGTTTTCAGATAGAAATATATTATATCATATTGTTAAAAAGAACAAATCCTCATGGAAGCAAACAAGAAAAAGAACTGTCAAACTGTGAAAACCAGTTTATTTACAATATAGTTAGTATCAGTATATAGAAAACAAACGTGGAAGGAAACTTCTGGAGTGAAAATTCATAATTGGTTCATATAGCTGCTACTGTACCTCTGCTTTAAATAAGAGTCTCTAGTACTTTCCCCCATTAAAGGTGTTTTGGGAGGTTTTTTTTCATAAAATATAATTGGTCTAAATGGTGTTGATTTGATTTGTAAAAATTACAGATTTGTCCTGTTCTTATTTTCCTGAACCACAATAATTAGAAACTTATAGTCAATGCCTGTTTGTCTCAAGTATCATAGAGTGTGAAAAGTATAAACATGATAATGTATGTGTATTTTGAAATAACATGCACTTTTACATTTTATAAAACCACATCCTCCCGTAGTTCCTGGGGTTCCAGACCCCTTATTGAAAAAACAAAATCAGTCCTTCATCTCTCTGTCGCTTTATGTTAGTTGACCACAGCCGACTGTGTGAAGAGAGTCACATCATATATACACGTTTGCTCAGATTCAATCCTTTGAGTTATCTTGCATGCATTAATCCACGTGCGTCTGAACTTTGAATTAGATAAATATTTCAGGTGCACTGTTAATGGTTGACAGAGTGATACCGCAGCATCCACTGCGTTGCTGGAGCAGTTATAAACAAATGAGACTGTCCTCTTCTTCCGCCTCTGGCTCCACTGTGGCTTCTTCAGCGGCGAAGAAGCTCTCTGTAGGTGGAGCCGGGGGCGGATCACTGGGGCAGCTGCGGACGGGCTGGTTGTCGGGTTCCTCGATGGGGTGATAGACAAAGCAGTAGGCTCCGGGCTGGCAGCTGTTCTTAAAACTAAGAGCCAGCTCTGTAGAGGCCAGGGGCTGCTGAACGCCATCCATATACATACTGAGTGTGTAGCCTTCTGCTGGAGAGAAACACAGAGGCATGTCACAAACATATGACTTAACAGTGCAGTGATAATATATAGATGCTTTCAGACATGTACTGAACTTTGACTGTAAAGGTACAGTGTGTAGAATTTTGTGATATCTAGTGTTGAAATTTCATGTTGCAGCTGAACACCCCTCACCTCACCCTCTCCTTCCAAACATGAAAAAGAAACTGTGGTAGCTTCAGTTGTCATAAAAACTCAAAAGGTGTTTAGTTTGTCCAGTCTGGACTAATGTAAAAAACATGGCAGCCTCTGTAGAGAGCGTCCCCTCGATGTAAATATAAAGTATTTAAATATAAAGGGCCTTTTCTGAGGTAAAGAAAACTACAATTCATACAATTTAGATGAAACAAACTAGTGAAAACATCATGAGGATTATTCTACATTCAATCTCTGCCAATATTTCCCTCTTACTTAAGTCTTAAACACTGGACCTTTAACTCCTGACATTATCCAGAGGGGTTTTATAATTTCCGAATGTGAAAAAAGAGCAGAAGGTAATGGTTGTGATGATGACGCAACAGATGAAAAACTGGAAAAATACAGAAAGGAATACCAAAACATCTGGAAGACAAAGCAGTGACATACAAGTAGAGGACACGACGAGGATTTCAAGGGAGTTTGTGGTGATACGAGCCGACACCGGTGTCAATGTGCCACAAACAAAAACGTGATCTCCACAGAGGAATTTATACATTATGTCCTGTCTCTACTCCTCACCTCAACGTTTCAGAGATTTCTGTTTTGTCGAATGTGTCTGAGCGAAGAATCTCCTGCTGTGTTCTTCATGTGTGAAGAAGAAAGCACAGACCCAACGGTGCGGACAGTCTCAGGAGTTCATGTCTTGAAACGGCATAGTAGTGCCATAGTAAAACTATATAACTAAATAACTGATGAATTATTGTTTCCAGCTGCATTATGGGAAATGGACAATGCAGCTTTTTGGCCATGTAAAAGTGTGATCTCATCCTGAATGAATACATGAAATCTATCTCTTGCATGTCCTTTAACTTTATGGAAATGCTTCTCAGATATTCACCTTGCTCAAAGCGGGCGGCACACTGCTCAGCCAGCTCCTCGATGGTCGTCGTGGGGAGGACACCCAGAGTTTTGGGGTTGGTCCCAATCTCAGGACAACACACTGTCAGAAAGTCCTACACAACACACATACACAAAAACATTGGAGAAATATAACACTTCAGCTTGTTTCACTGTGTGTGTGACTCAACCTGTGCGTTTCTGTTCTCAGTTTCATTTTATAATTATGAGAAGTACACGTACTATCAACATGTTTTTTATTTGTTAATGCATATTGTATTCTATTCATATTGTGTCTGAGCCATAGTACACACTCTGACTGGCAGCATTTTTCAAAGTCCATGTTCTGTGTGTAAGTATGACTTATGTTATAAAGAACTTAATGTGTTTACACATCAAGATTACTTTTCTTCCTTATGGAGACAAACAGCAGGTCCCCATAAGCAGGACCTGCTGTTTGTCTCCATAAGGAAGAATACTGAAATTTAATAGTGAAGATCTTTTTTTGTTGAGTGGTATGATTAGGTAAAGATTAGGAACAGGGTTTGGAGTTAGACAAGTAGTAGTTTTGGTGTGTGCACGTGTGTGAGTGTGTGTGTGAGTGTGTGTGTGAGTGTGTGTGTGTGTGTGTGTGTGTGTACCCGCACAGATCCTTGGGACATACGCTCCTGGTTGAGTGTGCGTCGTCTCTCCCAGCGGTGGATGGAGTCCTGAACCTCTCTGCTGAGCTGCCGTGTTGCTGACCTCTGCTGGTCAAAAGACTTAATGTGCTCCAGAGCCCCATAGGTGGTGGTCAGATAATAGGAACCTAAACACACACACACACACATACACACAATCAGTCATGTATTCAGCAAGTCGACAAGAAGAACTGTTTCTGAGCATGTATTAGTGTACTCTACCTTCTCCTATTGTTAGTGATGGGTCCATCAGCTCCATCATATACTCAATATCCATCTGTAGGGTGGACAGATTGGATCTGGCCAAGACGTACATCATTACAGGCAGGAAGTCATCAGCACCGTAGGACCGCCCTACACACACACACACACACACACACATTAATTAACACATGCACAAAGACACACTGCTATAAATATTTAGATTTTCCGTACAGGAACCAAGTTTTGAACTGAATTGGAGAATTTGAATCACTGATTCATGTAATTTATTTGCAAAGGGCATGCGTACTGGTATGCACTTATGCCTTTGCATTTGGTTTACCTTGTGAAAGGGTCTATGTTGACCTAAACTACAATCTTTCCTTTACATACTGTAACCAAATGAAAATCTAAAAGAAAAAAAAGCCTTTCTGCATTCAGGCAGACAGATCTTAAGGCAAACTGCTTCCACACATGGTGGAATAGAACAACCACAACTCCCAAAAAAAACAGTCTATAGGAACTTTGCCACATTATTGTAGAAAAAACTGCTATGGAAAGATGAATAAGTTTGATATGATCATAATTTGAAACATTAGATTCCATGAATATCCAAATCTAGTTTTGTCAGCATCTCCACCAGAGAACAGTTGGAATGCTCATGCTTCCTAAATGGGGCCAAAAATGCAGACACAGAAGACACCTTTTTTTTTACCATGAATGCAGCTCTATGTCTCTGGATCCTAGTTTGTGTAACACAGAATCCAAGCTGCAAAACAATAATGTCTCCTGATGTGGTAAACTGTGTTTATTTCTCGTTTAACTTTTATTAAAACTGACACAAGGACAGCTTACAGGCTCATTTATGCTCAACGTTAAATATGTAAACAGAATCAGACAGAGCTGTGCATCCAGATTTGTGCTCGTCCTCTGAAAGCTGACAGATTTGGATCGTATGTGGTGTGCAACAGTTACATTTCTTTTGAATGGACATGCCTCTTATCGTACGTAAGGGCAGCATAAATGAGCCTTTAGGGCTGAGAGGTTAAAGGTGTGTTGGGGGTTCTGACCGGGGCAGCTGATGGACATGGACTCGTAGATGATCTTGCAGGACTTCAGCAGGAGCTCGATCTTTTTCTGAGGAGAATACTCCAGATGGAGGTTGTTCAGTTTGATGCTGATCTTCTCCATAGCAGAGGCCTCGGGGACAGAAGTGGTTACTCCTAATGCTGTGGTGGTGCTTCCTAGAACAACAGACTGACACACACAGGCAAGATCACAACCGCTGCTAAATCTACAGTAACCGTCTCATGCAGCTGCAGTGTACATGCCATGTTGGTGATAAATGTAAAAGTACATCACAATCACTTCCCAGCTAATAGGGTGACCACTGAAAGAGCTCATGTTGTGTCGTACCTGGTTCTGTGTCAGTTGTTTCAGGCTGTTGTCGTTGTTGTGTACTTTCTCCAGACACTTGTAAATTGGCTCCCTTAGTGGCTTCAGTACACTCTTGCACAGGGCAGCTTCGACTATGCTCTCTGCATGATCACACACACACACACACACACACAAGTCACTTGCAAACTTCATGTCCATGACTCACTTTTCCTGTGCTCTTGATTGGCGTGCAAATCTTGAAAAGAGGAGTCAAGTTGTTGTTTAAACTCTCCAAACACGTAAATACACATGTTTTTTACAGCCATGTCTTTCAAAATTCTGACTTTGATGCACATGAACACATCGATGTCAGAACAATGACCTCACAATTCTGGAAATTGGAGCAAGTTCGATCTTACTTTCAAAAAAATATCTCATAATGCAGCTCAACTGTATCCTTTCAGTATCACCCCTCATATGAGACATTGTACTGTTTTTGCAGGGTGGGTGGTAGAATAGAAAGTTAAATATGTAGAGGAAATAACAGTTTGAAAGAATTCTCTAAAGCTCTACATGAGACAAAATAACAGAAAACATGGTAAAGGAAGTATTATATAGCAGTAGAGTTACCTAGTTTGTCTTGTACATTCTGATGTTGCGGCTCCAACATGGCCTGCAGCTCCGCGCTCTGCAGCAGGTAACTCTTCAGCTGAGTCATCATCTGTCTGATCTCCTGTAACAGCTCAGTAGACGAGGAGTGGTTTACCATGGTCTCCAGGGTGAAAGTACGGTGTTCTTTGACCTACAGGTGCATTCGTGTTATAAACTTTTGGTTGGCGCTGTTATCCAGAGCGGTCCGCACACATCAGACAATTGTTGAAGCCGCTATGGATCTGTCTTCCTCTGTGTACTCACCAGGTTGCCAAAGTAGCTCAGAGGGTCCCTGGCCAGCTCTACAATGCGCTGTGTGAGGCGGCGGTCATGGCTGATGAGGCTGGTGATGACGCTGGACAGGCGGTAGCGGGCTCTACCTAACATAACGGTGGTCGGGGTCCTCCTCACTGCTGCCTTGGGACTACGGCTCTCTGCAGGACGACTGCAAAGAAACATGCAGTGAGACTGTGTCTTCAGTTTTTTCCTGCACTTGAGTGTTTGATTTGTAACTTGCATGTTGCACTTTTGGAAACATTGCAGGAACTTTCTGTGAAGTGACTGAATTTCCTTTAATTGTTGATAATAAAAAGCAAACAACCTTTTCAGGTCAGTACCTGATAAGGCACTCGGAGTTTCTGGCCTAAGAAATTATTAACCTTCCTGGTCTTTCATGTATATAAGAATAACACTTAGTAATAAAACAAATTCAGCTTTTCAACATTGACAACAACGGCAAATACAATCAATTCTCCAGTTCAGGTTTCCATGTACTGAGTTGAGCCTCACTGAACTTTTAATAAAGGTGGTGCAGCTTCATAGTTTGGTTGATTGAGTGCCGCAGCAGGTGTTTGCTTGCTGCTGCTCAGTTACTGCAGGTCACTTTTACAGTTTCTGAAAGAAAGCTCCAACCAACAGCCCATTCAAAACAGGCAGGTTTACAACAGGCACTGCACTAGTACTTTTAAAATACCAAGGTCATACTCACCAAGCCCTTTATTAGGAACATACTAATACTTAATAATACTGGCCAGCTCTTCCCCTTGTTGTTAAACAGCCCCAGTTCTTTGTAGCGTGTCAGAAACCTTCCTGTGAGATTCTGCTCCATATTGACATGACTGTATCACATAGCTTCTACAGATTTGTCAGCTGTTCATCAAAGCTGCTTATCTCTCACTCTATCCCTGACTCCAACACATCCGAAAGTTGTTCCGCTATTAAAAATATGGTCAACTGTGGCCAAAAATTGATGCATTTGCTCCAGATTGTGACTCTGCCTTCTGCAGCCTCAGCAGAAATCCAGATTCATCAGACCTCGCTACACGTTTCACTCTTCAACTGTCCAGTGCTGGTGAGTCTGTGCCAATGCAACTTCACATTTTTCTTCTTGTCTGACAGGAGTGGAACCTGCTGCATCCACCTCGAGTACAAGGTGTTGTTACTTCTAAGGTTATCCAAGTTTCCGTGTTATTTCTGTCAGCTCTAAACAGAACCGCTGCTCACTGGCTGGTTTCGGTTTTGGCTGCCCTCTGACTAAATCACTAGAGAGTTCAGTGTGTGTGAAAATCTCAAGAGATCTACCAGTCGTGAGGATCTAAGAATAGCAAAGTCTTGTGTTCCCTTTTCAAGCAGTCCAACATTTTACTAAACTAGTAAAGTAAAGTAACCTGCTAAAGCCAAATAACCTTATTTCTACTATGTAAATGGGACGTAGGAAAACTGATCTTAATGCCACATGTCACACAGTCAGTGAATCAGAAGCATTTCAGCAGTGGATATTGAAAGTCCTATCTAAGAGACATGTTTTTTTTTTCTGTTTTGGTTCACCACAAGCGGTTATTCTGGAACCTTTCTTCCTCCTCATGCACTTGCACATAGTCACAAGGTTTATTAAAACAAGACTTCCTTACAAGGCCACACACTGACTCAGACCTGTGCATGCACTTCAGTCAACCCCTCAGTGGCTGGTCTGCATGAGTATTTGGAAAATATATTACATTTCTGAATTTGTTTAAGATGATTGACAATAAATCCTCCAAATAACTCTAAGGGCACAGAGGGGGGAGGGTGCCTCCCCTCTAAACTAAAATGCACAAAACAAATTACATGACAGTTGGTGTGCCAATTAGACTGGCTAACATTATCCCTAGTAAAAATGAACAACTATCCTATACTGCATATATATGAACACATACTGTAGTTGTTTTTTCCCATATCTTTATTCAAGAGTGTGGTCTTTCAGTTTGAGGACAGGACTTTTTGAGTTTATGTTCAGAATTTGAAAAGCTTTCACTGGAAACCCTGCGCTGGCCCCTGCCTGTGTTTATCTGCTGGTGCTCAACCTGTGTGCTTTGAATCAGATTTCCTGCACCCCAGCTCTTCTCACATTGCTTTTAAGTGTGGTTGCGACCTCTGTCTGATTTCTCATCTGCTCTTAGATTCTTTGTGCAACAAGTCAGTCAAAATTCCCCAAACACACGCCAGGTGTACACATGATGAATTAATTAAATGAACTGCCTGTAGTGGACTTTTAAAGACAGCTAACACACCCACAACTAGTGCGGGACAATTTCACTCGTCATCATTGCACCAGGCATTCTGTTGGTTGAGGAATTATGATGGACTTGTTTCACGCATGCACAGAAGAAGCATGAGTAAATCGCATGATTCAGGGCATCTATTTAGGCATCTAAGCACTAACTGTTACTAATGGTATGAAACTGTATATAGGCTGATGAACACTTGCACTTGCCCCAGCACGGAATTTATTATTATTACAGTATTAATTTAACCATTAATATAATAATAAACTAATAACATTTGTGGCCTAGTCCTTGTCCCCAACATCCCGGGATCACTCATTGTTTCACATCAATTTAGGGAACGGTGCCATTCATTAGTTTTCCAGAGTGGAAGAGCTCCACCCCTTTGCCTCTGCCATCACCAGCCAATCAAAACCTACCTGTGGTTCTGCTCCTGTTCCTGCTTCGCCTCTCCTTCTTCTTCTGTGCTGCTGGTAGAGCAGGAGTCGGGGTCTGTTGCCAGAACAGCACCTCCCTGTGGTGAGTACAGGGACACATCTGGCCTCCGCGCTGGCGAGGGAGGTGGGACTTTCATCCCCGCACTCTGATTGGCTAAACCTCCTCCAGCCTGGGTGGGGCACACAGGTGTGTCTGGGGAACATGGCTTCCTCCTGGGTGGAGGGACTGGACGGGACGGTTTCTTCACTAATGACGGACACTGTGAACCAGGTTTCAGTTTTTCCTCCTTTTTATCCATTTTTACCTCTTTTTCCTCCTTCTCATCCTGTTTCTCACTCTTTTCTCCATCTGTTTTTACCTCCTCTTGATTTTGGCTTTTACTCTCTTCTTCAACTCCCTCACTCAGCAGACCTGATTTACTTCCTGTTTTCTCTTGTCCTCTGTCTCCTCCCCCATTTTTCTCAGCTCTCTTAGCAGGATTTTGTCCCTTCTCTCTCTCCGTCCCCTCTCCTACCTCTTGGTCAGTGCCTTTCCTGGAGGAGGTGCGACGGAGAGGAGCAGGAGGCAGAGGGGGAGCACCGCGGCACTGCAGGGGGACAGGAGGCCTCAATGGAATAGGTGATGTTGACATTAACTTCCTCTCTTCTCTTTCCCCACCTCCTCCCTTTCCTTCCTCTTTTCTCACAGCAGCTGTAGTTACAGAAGATGGAGGGTGAGGTGAGGGGGGAGAGGAGAAGAGGAGGCCCATCCCAGACCCTAAGCCAAGGCCGGGTGGGCGGGGTGGGGGGCGTTTGTATTTAATCTCCTGGTTGGTCATGGTCTTGGACTGAGTTTTGTCCTCTTGGCTGTCTTTCTGTGGGGCTTCTCCATTCTGTAGGGAGGAGGTGATGTTTTGATTGGACACAGAGGAATGGTTCTGGTTTTTGTTAGGGCGGTCCTCTACAGTGACCGTGTTGACGTACATGTACAGACTCTTCTGATCCAGAATCAGGTCCTGGTTGTTTGCCTGCTGGTGCAGCTCAGACGTCCAGAAATCTGCAACACATGCAGCCAGTGTTGAAAAGTTGATTTGAGCTTACGAATCATGATGTATTAGCTTTTATGGACTTTTTGGTTTGTCCTCTTATAATAATCTATCTCCTATCATATTATATCACTATTCTTTCATTGATCAGCATCATGATCTTGTGCTGATAATTTTCCAATTTCTTAGTGTTTTATTTGATTTTAAATGGATATATTTCAAAGATTTCGTTTCAAATACAATTAATCATTTCAGGAGAGTTGTATCTAAAAGGTTCACGAGAGGGACTATTTCTTTGCTGGTTGCAGTGACTGATGTGGGGTCTTTGTCACCATGAGGTTGCCAGGTAACCAGAAGAGACAATAACAGGACATCATTGTGCTCGTGTCCTGCACATAGCACCTCATAAAACAGAGATTTACCCTTTGTCTTTTACACTGATTAAATTAAATTGAACATGTTCATGAGTGATTTTAAAGTTGTACAGATTATGAGAGCAAGGTTGAATATTTCCTCTTTATCCAGTTGTTATGCTAAGCTAAGCTATCAGTCGCCAATAGATTTAAATTTATTGTCAATGTACCACTCTAACATTTTATCATGAAAACTCCAAAACATTCAACTATGAATCAACTATGAACTACACTGGACCATCTAATGTCCAATAAGTCCTGTAAACGTGATATAATGCTTACATTATCCATCATATACTCTGCTGGTTTTTCTTATGTCATATATTTTAGCTGGCTTGTCTCAGCACCTAATACTTTTTAATCAGGGCGTTTTTCATAGTGTCCATTCATTGTGAGTCTGTATGTTCACGCTGTCCTTCACTTCCCTTTTTTTTCAATGCTGTATCTTGTTCTCAGCAATGACCCAACTTCAGTGCACTAATGATGTAGATTTATCTACCTGCACCCAAAGCAGAGATGACCTCCAGCTCCTCTCTCTTAGTTGCCGTGGTAATGGCCCGGGGTAACCTCAGTCGGACGTTCAGGATGTCCCTGATTGGTGGATTCAATTAGCCAGCGTTCAGTGTAAGCAGGGAGTTTGAATATTCTGTTATAACACTCTGTGATGGCATTCGTGTGTGTGTGTGTGTGTGTGTGTACACAGGTTTATATCCATGTGCCTTATGTAGCTTCCTAGGCACTTTGTGTGAGTTTTTTCCTGTGTGTCTGTATATGTACATGTGTATATTTATACATACGTGTCTATGCATGTTTATGTATTGTGCATATACAGTATGTATGCTGCATGACTTGAGTGGGATATATTTCTTATAATATGTGAACAAACAATTACAGATATTTTTGTAAAGCATCAAATCACAACATACATCAAGGCACAACATTAAGGTCGACAATTTACAGAGTTATAGATAATAGATATGATTTGTGTGTGTGAGTGAGTGTGTGTGTGTGTATTTTACCTGCTGGCACAGTAGAAGGAGATCAGTTTGAAGATGTCATCAAACACCAGGGAGGATCCATCTAAATGAACAACTGGGACAGAAAACATTTGAAGAAATAATCACTAACTGCTCCATCATGTCATCTAAGCTCCGACACGCTCCTTCTGCATTTTCTATTAACGCTACTTGAACCTTAAATAGCAGCTCTGGAGAGCAGAAGTTGCTTTGTTGTGTAACACCTACATGTCTTGTGCTGCTTGACCATCAGGCTGTGTACGAGCGGCGCCCCCTGGTCATCTGGCAGGCGTACTGACAGTGTGAGGCCCTTATCCTCTGTGCTGTGAACCAGGAAGGCCTGCAAATGTCAGCATGAGCACAGAACACAGACAAAAATTAAAAGCAATAAAAAATATATTATTTAAAATGTTCATACAACACATCATACAAAAACTCAACTGAATATTTCAAATACTTACTCAAAAGGTTTTGTCCTAAATTTACCAATTACATTTTTTTCTCAAATTTATCAATTAAAGTATCTATATAAATATTCCCAGAAAACAGAATATCGGTGGGTAAATTTGATTTCAGTTGGTAGACTTTTAAATAATTGGTTGTTTAATCTGGGAATTATTAGTCTGTTAGGATTATTTTATTCAAAAATATAAAAATGTATAGACAATCAAGCCTATACATGAATATTAGAACCAAAAAAATGATCTAATATTAGATTAATTATTAATTATACCTTACTCTGGTTCCTTGGAATATTTCACAATGTTAAAGCATACATTTTAAAATAGTTCATATTTTAAAATATACACTTCTATGCTTTTAATACAATGAATAGATTGGTGCACGTGGACGTTAAGCCATAATTACCTCCTCTAATGACAGTGGTGTTTTCATTTTGTTTTTATGTGGATGTGAATTACTGGGCCGGTCCAGGAATTTTGTTTCACTCTTGCTACGGAGTTTCACACAGAATTAATTCAATGTATGGTGGTAGTGGGGGTGCATGTGCACAAATGTCGCTCTCATGGGCAACAAATGCTGAGTCACAGGTAGACTGACTAAAGAGTGAAAAACAAGTTCTTGCATTAGAGAGAGAACTGCGTCAGAAGCCACTTGCAGGTACACACATTACTGTAGCTGAAACTATGACGTCTGACTGTCTGCGTGGATGGTACAAACTTTATGAACGTTGACCTGTGCATTAGACAAATAGTGCTGCACACAGCTATACAATACAGGAATGCATTAAAACACCAAGTCAGAGATATTTTATGTTATTATGAGGATTATGAAGGGAAACTCTACCTCGACATAGAGCTTTAGCCATGGTGAGGTATCTGCTGTCAAAGTGCCTTTCATAGTTATAGAATAATAATATTCATGCTGTATCCAACATATAATAAGCTTCCAGTTTCATGTATATTTATTAATGTTGGTGCCTAAAACCAGCCATTGACCTGATGCATATATGCCAGTTAAAGGTCACATCACCTTTATTAAGACTCAACAGACAAAGCAGGCAAGGACGAGACAATGGTGAAGTCAGGGTGAGAAGGAAGTGACTGACAGCAGGAAAACTGTTTTAGTCTGCCTTTAAAAAATTTAAAAAACAGGCAAGTAATAACAGATTAGCAAAGGTGGAAAGCTACAGCCTGGAAATCACCACACACAATCTGACAGTGACTGGAAGGAATGAGTTAGTTTATAAATATTCTATAGGAGCTGGTTTAGAGCCAGGTGAGTACAGTAAGTGGGCAGGGAAGAGTCATTTGGCTGAAAAGCAGGAAGAAGTGGGGTTAGTGGAGGACAGCAGGGAGCAGCAGCATCTGAAATAACGAGAGCACGTGTACCAGAGAATCAATAAATGAATGCAGGAAAGAACTGAGAAAACTTATGGGTGCACTAGCAACAACGACTGGGCTGGCATTGCACAGTAGACCGAAGCTCTAAAAAACGCTTTGATGTTGTATAAGAGAGTGCACATTAAGTGCAGGTTAAGTGTGATAAGTGCTGGTGAATTTTCCGACAGTGTTCTATACTGATGGTGCTTGAATGTGCACTTAAAGCAACACTATGCAATTTTTTAACAAAAAAAATAGCAGCTTCAAAATGAATTCGACGGTAAAATGAGCTGGAGAACAGAGAATGGTGCCACTTTTTTTCCCTCCCATCAACCTGAAGGCTTGATCTTGTTCTATGCAACTGTAAGAAGTGTGGAATGGACTGAAGCTGCTTTCAGAATTGTAAAATGTCCAGGAATGTCAATGCCTGCTGCATTCTCTACCTATTGGTGAAACCCCTTTTTCCTGTTGAAGACTGTCCTGCTGCATTCTCCATATGTAAAAGCTCTAGAAAATATCCCCTCCAATTCCATCTCTTGATAGTCATAGGTTAAGTGGACAGAATAATGCCCAGCAGCTTAACTGTAGATATGTGAGACTTAGAAGTAATTTAATTTAACAAGTATTTATCTCCAATAATCAGCCAGGCAACCTTTAGAGATATGAAGAGTTGTAATCAGAGTTTGGTGTATTTGGTACAGCCGCCGCTCTTCTGGTTTAGGAAGCTGGGGATCAGGGGTAATAGCCACAGTTCGGTTGTATTTCAGCTCAATCAGTGGGACTAGGCATTCACAGCTCAACACATTGACAAGTTTAGTTTGTTTTCTCTACATGAAAACCACCTAATCTCAGACACAGGGCCTAACATCTTTGGGTGCAGAGGTCAGTGCTACTCTGTAAAGGTTAAATAGTGTTGCTTTAAGTGCTCAAGATGACGTGCTGGATTTGGGACAAACCCAAGATCTGCCATGTTTGTTAATATATCAATATAATACAAGTAAGTAATGAGAAGAAAACAGTAAATTGAGGCTAAACAGTGCCTTCTGTTGTCTGCTCAGTGTGTGGAAGAGTAGTTGACAGGAAGGAAGTTGCCTCTTTAAACAGGTTCCAGTCAGGGTGGAGACAGCTTCCTTTGGTCAGACTTGATGTGTTTGTGGTGTCACAGAATGCAAATATTTAATTCTCCAAAACATTTACTTTAAATGGACCAAAAATGTCTTATTTCTGTCTAATTAACAAAAATAGATGTTTCACAAGCCATACAACACTGGAATGATATTTTATTTCAGCAAGCACAATAATTTTGTATGTGTGTGTGTGTGTGTGCATGTGCGTGTGTGCATGCGTGTGTGTGTGTGTGTCCCACCCCATCTGTCTCTTTCTCCATTATACTCGGAGCTTGGTCCTGGCTGAGTCCTTTGGGCTGCCATACCGAGGCGCTCCCGATCAGGCGTTCGATAGGACTCAGTAATGATGGAGTAGTTGGAGAGACGGATGGGAGGACAGGGGTAGGTAGAGGGGGTGATGAGGAAGTGGAGGAGGATGAGAGAGTGGGAGATAATGAAGGAACAGGAGGATAAGGAGTCAAAGTGGGAGTAGGATCAGTAGAAGCACTTGATTGTAGAGAAACCAGAGGAGGAGGGACCGGAGAAGGGGAGAGAGGAGGCAGAAAAGATGGTGGAGGGTGGTTGGAGGGGAGAGATGGAGGACTGGATGGAGGAGGGGGATTGGAGGAGAGAGGGGGAGGAGGTTTGGAGACAGGTGGGAGAGGAGGTGGTAGGGACGGAGGTGTGGATGGAGGTAGAGGAGGTCGAGAGGGGAGCTGGCTGGGCTTTGCTGTAGGAGGCAGCGGGTTGGGTCGACATGGACGGACAGGAAGGTTCAAGGGCAGCAGGGTTGGAGATAGAGGAGAAGATGAGGGGATGGATGCTGTATCGAGTGGTCCTGTCAGAGAACTTGTGTGGCTGTAAAAGAAAGAAAGGCTCAAAGTCAGTGGTGGGAACTTGCAGAGGACTGATGACATCTTAACTTCCGTTTGGTCTAGAATGACCCTCTGCTCATGCTGATCACTGTTTCCTCTCCTGTCTCTTGCTCACATAGGTTCCTATTGAAACTGTGTTGAACCTGCACTAACTGATTTCTTACATCACTTATGTGCAGCAGAACAAGCTCTGAAAACAACATTAACCCATTATCACCTTTTCAGGTTGTTGAACATGCCACTAAATAGCTGCCAGCTGTTATCAAACCTTTTCTGTTAGTGCTGCAGCGAAAACAAGAGTTACAAATGTAACTGAGGTACTATGAATTCTGGATATCTCCTTCTTGCATACATGCAGGTCAAGTACTGTAGTTATACTTGAATCAGTTGCAAGAACAAATGTTCTCTATAATTGTCCAACCAGCTGCTTAAACTGGACAAAGTTAACTTAATAACTTGTTGTAAACTACTAGTGCAGTGCCTGTTCTAAACCTGACTGTTTAGACAGGGCTGCGTGCTTGTCCTGTGTTAATGCTCTGAAGCTACTTCAGAATTATTCCTTGTCATTAGTGAGTCCTCCTCGGTTCTACAATATACTGTTTCATTGTTTGTGTGCAGAGCTTTTGATAAACAGGTGCAGTGTGAAGTTTGAAAACGTTATGTTCATCCTACCTGGTTTATCGGCAATTAAGATTTTAAAGTCAATTATTTTCATAAAATGAAACTGAATTCACCTTGTGTGTGCCTTATATATATATATATATATATATATATATATATATATATATTTATGTTAGAATGATTTACTGAATTTTTGTTATCTTTTTATACATTGCATATTAATTCAGAGGTCTGTCAGGCAATTGACACAAAATTCACACCCAAGTTCATGACTTTAATAGAAAAAAAGCTCTAATTCAGCTTCATATGAAGCATTGTGCTTTTACTTTGTAGACAAATTGATATAGAGAAAGTGATTCTATGAGTGTTGCTATCTTGACATAGATCAGCACAAGTGACACCTGTGATTGTACAACATGTCCAAATCACACCAAATTCTGCACTTCCTTGTGCCCATAACAATACACATACCAAGTGTGTAGCCAATAAAAGGAACAAAGGTTTGTCAGATTAGTAGGTAGATGGCCCACCATATTGAAAATAGTTTTTTCACTCTGGTCGATGGTGAAGCAGCAGATATAATAAATGCAGACAATTTTCTATATTTTTATATGTGGGATCACTGCTGAGTTTGATACAAGGGAGGGAACACACCGTTAGTGTAAACATGAGGTGAGGTAGTTTTTTTTTTAACGTTTTTTATGGTTAAAACCAGCTGTGAGTAGCATCATGAGGATCTTCATCGTCATGATCATCATCATCTTACCCGTCATCATGATCATCATCATCATGATCAACACCACTATCATCTGACATCATCCACCTCACAAAAGAGAAGCAATTCCAGCCAACACATCAGAGAGGCTTGTTGGAGACAATTTTTAGCCCTAGATTAATAGACAGCAGCTAGCACTTATGAGCAACAAAACAGGATGGTGTTTTAATAACCAAAATTTCCCAGCCAGTGCAACAGTGTGGTTCACTGATGTATTTTAGTAGTCTTGAAAACAGTGACTTTTACAGCACAGAGGAATAAGTTATATCAATAAACACATGCAATGCATGAATTAATGTATTAATAGTATTGATCTTTTCATAAGATTTGACAATACAATGTAGACTATGCTTATTTTAGCCTTTAACCAGTTGATGTTATGTCAGTGGCTAAAAGCTGTTTTTTTCTGTCTCTGCAAAATACATTTAACTAAAACCAGAAAGGGCGAAAAGTCCTGTGCAACAAGAAGAATAGTGGGATTATTTGTGAGGTCTTATCATTGAGTAACAACATCATGGGCACAGATAGTTAGAATTATGTTAATGTGACAGTGAATTTAAATATGGCATATTAATATAACATGTTACAACATTTTCTGCTCTATTATTACTGAGCTGAGTTTTGTGTATAACAAAGAGAGAAAATATTAATAGTAATTTACTGTGGGAAACCACCACAGTCAATCCCATGATCCATTTCAGGGCCTCATAGCCAGCAGCTAATCACTGGTATGAAAGGACAGTGTAAGAAGTAACCACTGTATTGTTACCTTAAGCTATAGCTGCACTGCAGGAATACATAAACTGAATGTTCAAAAGTTCAATTAAAGAATAGACAGATAAGTTTCTTGTCCAGGGGTGGATCCAGGAGTGTGTCCAGATGAATTCTAAATTGCCCCTGTCCTGTCAGTGGTCTTTTTTTCTTTTTTTTTTCCAACTTACTAAAAAAGCAAACAAGAAATATGACAAAAAGCTTTTTTGAAGCTCAAAAAATGCTTGAACAAGTAATATTTGTTCTAATATATTCTAATATGTGTGGCTATGCTCAAAACTATGAAGCTAAGAGTTAACAAGGAATAACTCAAATGTGCACCTTATTGAATCAGGAATTGTGCGTGGACATTGGACATATTATTGGCCCCTCTGTGTAAATTGTGGCCCCTCATGGTCCCTGATTTGGAAAAATCCTCAATTACTCATGCTTTTGTTCCATTCTCATGAAATTTAAAGTAAAATTCTAAACACTGAGGCAATTACACAACTATGGAACAAACCTCAGGAGTCGTTGAGTCAGAAGTTGAAGTGTTATGTCAGCTTTATTTCAGAGCTCAGTAAAAACACTCAGCACAGACTTCCTCAAGTGTTATTTGAATTACTTCATACCTGCAGTCAAACTCCCTAATACCAGGGACTCTTATATTGAATACACAGTTATTATCATAGTCAGGGAGACATAAAATAATAATAATAGTATTTTCATATGGTTCCAAAGGGTCAAAGATCATTTGTTTAAAGCGTAAAGAAGCTCTCTGTGCAGTTCTCTCAACAGCACATTCGCTTTACTCACTTTACT